>NW_024429110.1:0-39907 GCF_009769625.2 Cygnus olor
CCACCCAGTCCCCCCCCCACCCCGTCACCCACCTCCTGCAGCCCCCCTCCCTATGAGCACCCATGGGTGCCAACACCCCCCCTCACCCCCAACCCACCCCAGACCGGCAGCGCCCCCAGGCGCCCCCCAGGCGCTCACACTGCACGTCGAGGGCGACGCTGGCCTCGAAGGCGAGCGAGGCGTTGGCGAAGGCCACGCTGCAGCCCAGGCGCCGGCCGCCGTCCTCGCGCCGGGGGGCGGAAGCGGAGGAGGCCGAGGAGGACGCGGGCGCCCCCCGAATCCTCGCGCACCTCGCGCCCCGCCGCCCCGGCAGCCCCTCGGCGCCCGCCCAGCCCAGCAGCGGGGGCAGCTCGGGGCAGTTGTCGGGGACGCGGCAGCGCAGCTCCACCTCGGCGCCCGCCACCACCTCGGGGGGCACCTCCAGCACCGGGCGGGCTGGGGGGGGGGAATGGGGAAAGGGAGAGAGACCCCCCGTGTGGGTGGGGGCGGTCGGGGGGGCCGGGGGGCCCCCGGGTCTGCCTCCAAGGGGCCCCCAGCCCCAGCCCCAAGCCCCCTCCCATCATTTCTCCAGCCCCAAACCCTGGTCCCAAGCCCCCTCCTCATGCCCAAGCCCCCTCCCCACCATTCCCCCCTCCCCATCCCCATCCCCAAGCCCCCTCCCCGCCATTTCCCATCCCCAAGCCCCCTCCCCAGTTTCCCTGTCCCCAAACCCCCTCCCCATCCCCCAACCCCAGGCCCCCTCCCCACCGCACCCCCATCCCCAAGCCCCCTCCCCACCGTTTCCCATCCCCAAGCCCCCTCCCCAGTTTCCCTGTCCCCAAACCCCCTCCCCGTCGCCATCCCCAAGCCCCCTCCCCACCATTCCCCCATCCCTAATCCCCATCCCCAAGCCCCCTCCCTGCCATTTCCCATCCCCAAGCCCCCTCCCCACCGTTTCCCATCCCCAAGCCCCCTCCCCACCCCCTTAAGCCCCCCAACCCCTCCGAAAAACTCACCCAGCACCTCCAGCGTGGTGTGCTCGGAGAAGCTGTACTGGTTGTACCCCCCCAGGTCCCCGCGGAAGTAATACTTGCCGGCCAGCTCGGGGCTGAGCCGCGAGAGCCGCAGCGAGCAGTCGCGGAGCCCCGGGTCCCCCAAAAGCTCCGCGCGCCCCGCGAAGCTCTCGTGGACGGCGGCGGGGCGCGAGCGGGCCACCACGGGGGGGTAGCTTTTGGGGTAGGGGCTGCCGAAGTACCAGAGGCCGTGCACGGCGGCGGGGCGCAGCTCCTCGGGGTACTCGAAGCGGCACGGCAGCACCACGCACGTCCCCTCCAGCCCTGCCACCGCCGGCGGCATCCAGGCGGCCCAGGAGCCCCCCCGCGTCCCTAGAAAAGGGGGGGGGGGGGGTCCCCAAGTGTCCCCTGGGGCCGGTAATGGGGTCCCCAATGTCCCTTGCGGCTGGTGACGGGGTCCCCAGGGTCTCCTTGGGCTGCTGAGGGGGTCCCCGAGTGTCGCCTGGGGCTGGTAACGGGGTCCCCAGGGTCTCCTGGGGGTGGTAGGGGGGTCCCCATGGTCCCCTTGGGGCTGCTAAAGGGGTCCCCAGTGCCCCCCGGTCTGGTAATGGGGTCCCCAAGTATCTCCTGGGGCTGCTAAGGGGGTCCCCAGGGTCCCCTTCAGCTGCTAAAGGGGTCCCCAGGTGTCCCTTGGGACCGGTAATGGGGTCCCCAATGTCCCCTGGCTCTGGTAATGGGGTCCCCAGTGCCCCCTTCCACCCTCTAACAGTGTCCCGGCTGTCCCTGGGTCCATTTATGGGGTCCTCAGCACCCCCCGGGTCCATTTACGGTGTCCCCAGCGTCCCCTCGGCCTTCGAACAGGGTCCCAAACGTCCCCCGGGGTCCCCGAGGTTCAGTATCGGGGTCCCCCCACGTGTCCCCCCCCCCCAGTGTCCCCATACCTGGGGGCAGCGGCAGCAGCAGCAGCAGGGCCACCGGCAGGGATGCGACCCCGGCAGGCGCCATGGCAGGGCTGGGGGGGGGGACACAGGGTGACCCCCGCGTCCCCAACGTCCCCCCGATGTCCCACAGCGTCCCCATTGTCCCCCCGCCCTCGCTGCCCCCCCGTTGCCCTCCCCGCTCTCTGTCCCCCCGTTATCCCCCCGCTGTCCCCCATTGTCCCTTGTTGTCTCTGGCCCCCATTGTCCCCTCCTGGCCCCATTGTCCCCATTGTCCCCAGCGGTCCCAGGCGGCGCTGGGGCGGGTGACAGCGCCAGGCACGGCCCCCCACCCGTGTCCCCTTGTCCCCCCATGTCCCCCCTGTTCCCCCAATGTCCCCTCAGGTCCCCTCGTCCCCCCACGTCCCCTCCTCGGGGTCCCCCCACGCTGTGCCACGCGAATTCCTGACGCGCCGCCGGCGTCACCCCCACGGCCCGAGGGACAAAGGGACCTGTGTGTCCCCTCTGTGTCCCCTCTGTGTCCCCCCCGGGTCCCCAGGGTGCCCCCCAGGGCCGGGTCCCCACGGCTCAATGGGGACCTGTGTGTCCCCAGGGGACCCGGTGGCCCGGGGCCCCTTGGGGACATCGGGGACACGGTGGCCATGGGTGGCACGGGGCACCTTGGGGACCTGGTGGCTTTGGGGGGGGTGTGTGTCACAGGGCCCCCTTGGGGACGCTGGGGACTGGGGGGGGGGGTGGCACGGCGCATCCTTGGCTCGGGGCCACCCGGGGAGCCTGGCGGTGCCACCAGCGCCACAAGGGGACATTTGTCCCCAAGCTGATGTCACCCCCAAGTGGGGGGTGGGGGGGGAGGAAAGGGGGGGGGGCGGCCACCTGGGTGCCCAGGATCACGGCAGCGGGGGGCTCACGGCCACCCCCAGGGAACAGGACCCCCCCAGGCCCCCCCACTTGTCCCCAAGCCCCCCCTTGTCCCCAATGCACCCAGACATCCAGCCCCGCCCCGGATTGTCCCCAAACCCCCCCCCGTTGTCCCCAAAAGCACCCAAGAGGGGACCCAGGCACACCCTAGGGGCACCTGGGGACCCCAAAGCCCCCCCCCAGGGGGCCCCCCCGGGCTCTCACCGCTGTGCTGTGGCTGCCCCGGGGGACACCAGTGGCCGGGAGGGGACCCAGGCGGCCGGGTGGTGGCGGGGGCCGGGTGTGAGGCCGGGGGGGGCCGGTGGCAGCCAATATGTAGGGGGGGGGGGGCGGGGGGGGCAGGGCCACCCCACGCCTGGGGCCCGCCCGGATGCTGGCACCGGGCTGTGTCACCCTGTCACCCTGTCACCTCCCCCCAGCAGTGGCCTCGGGTGCCGGGGGGGACGGGGGACAGGCTCCTGCAACCCTTTAGTGCCCCATTGGGGGCAACTGGGAGCACTGGGGGCAACTGGGGGCTGGTAACTGGGGTCCTCCCCTTGCATTTTTACCCCCCCAGGGCCTTTTTTCCCCCTCAGGGCCCTTTATAACTCTCCCCGGACCCTTTTTATCCCCCCCAGGGGCTTTTTGTACCCCCTCCATGGACCTTTTTACCCCCTCAGGGCCCTTTTTACCCCCCCCGGGCCATTTTATCCACCCAGGGCCATTTTTACCCCCTCAGGGGCCTTTTAACCCCCCAGGGTCCTTTTTAACCCCCCTCAGGGCCCTTTTCAACCCCCCTATGGGCCTTGTACGCCCCTTAGGGCCCTTTTTACCCACTGCAGGGCCTTTTTTAACCCCCTAATTGCTTTTCTACCCCTAGAGAGACCTTTTTATCGCCCCAGGGGCTTTTTTAAGCCCCTGAGGTTCCTTTTAATGCTCCTGAGGGCCTTTTTAACCCCCTAAGGCCCCTTTTTACCTCCTCCGGGGCTTTTTTAACCCCCTCAGTGCCCTTTTTACCCCCCAAGGGGCCTCTCATCCACCCCCGGGGGTCTTTTTACCCCCCGACTGCCTTTTTATCCCTCCGAAGTGCCTTTTTACCCCCCAACGGGGTCTTTTTACCCCCTCTCAAGGTCCTTTTTACCCCTCCCAAGTACTTTTTACCTCCCCAAGTGTCTGTTTACCCCCCCCCAGCACTTTTTTACCCCTCCTCGGGGCATTTCCTCCCCCTTCACATCCCCTCAGGGCAGCTCGGGCCAAACTACTGCAGAATTGGGGGCGTTTAGGACCCCCCTCTCACACACAGCGCCCCCAAACCCCCTCTTATCCCTCATAATTAAGGTAGAGAAGTTAATTGAGTATTTGAAGCGTGGGAAAGGGGTGTTCCAACGCGGGAGACTGGGGGGAGCGGGATTTGTTCCCCGTTATTCTCGCCCCGCGCCCTCCCCGCCACCATTTTGGTCGCTCCCACCTGGCCCGCGTCACGTGGGCACCTGCCCGAGGCGGGGCCGCGCGGGCACCTGGACCGTACCACCGCGGTGCGGCCGGGGGGGGCGAGCTGTGAGGGAAGGGTCTCTCCGCCAGCTTCTCCCCCTCCCCGCCCAGAAATGGACCCGCCGGGGGGGTCTTGGACCCCTCCATGTCGCGATTATGGGGGGTGTCCTGTTGTCGATTCCGGCTGGGAGCCGCGTACGGGTCGTGACGCCCCCCCCGTGTCGCGACATGGCCCGGCCCGGCCGCACCTGGCGGCGCTATCGCCCCCGGGCCCGCCGCCATCATGGCCGCCGCCGCCGCCGCCCTCCCGGCGCTGCTGGCGCTGCTGGGCGCCGCCCGGCTGCCCGGTGGGTCGGGGGGGCCGGGGGGGCGGCTGGGCGGCGATTGGGAGGCTGGGGGGGGCAATTATGGGGCAATTAAGGGGGTGGGGGGGGCCTGAGGGGGCAATTGTGGGTCTGGGGGGGGCAATTATGGGGCTGGGAGGGGTCCTGAGGGGGCAATTGTGGGGCGGGGGGGTGCTGAGGGGGCAGTTATTGGGCTGGAGGGGGTCCAGAGGGGGTAATTGAGGGGCTGGGGGGGGTCCTGAGGGGGCAATTGTGGGTCTGGGGGGGTAATTATGGGGCTGGGAGGGGTCCTGAGGGGGCAATTGTGGGGCGGGGGGGGTGCTGAGGGAGCAATTGTTGGGCTGGAGGGGGTCCAGAGGGGGTAATTGAGGGGCTGAGGGGGCAATTGTGGGTCTGGGGGTGGTCCTGAGTGGGCAATTGAGGGGCTGGAGGAGCTATTATTGGTTTGGGGGGGGTCCTGAGAGTGCAATTGAGGGGCTGGGGGGGCAATTTCGGGTCTATGGGGGCTCTGAGGGGGCGGTTGTGGGGCTGGGGGGGGGGTTCTGAGGAAGCAACTGAGGGGCTGGAGGGGCAATTATTGGGTTGGGAGGGGGTCCTGAGGGTGCAATTGAGGGGCTGAGGAGGGCAGTTACGGTGCTGGGAGGGGTCCTAAGGGGGTAAGTGAGGGGCCTGGGGGGCAATTATGGAGCTGGGGTAGGTTCTGAGGGGGCAATTATGGGGCTGGGGGGGCAATGGGGGGTCTAAGGGGGCTCTGAGGGGGCAATTGTGGAGCTGGGGGGAGCAAATGAAGGTCTGGGGGGGCAATTGTTGGTCTGGGGGGACAATTGAGGGGCTGGGGGGGTCCTGAGGGGGCAGTTGTTGGTCTGGGGGGGCAATTGAGGTGCTGGGGGGGGGGGTACTGAGGGAGCAGTGGGGGATTAATTGGGGGATGAAAATTAAAACTCTGGGCTAATTGGAGGGTTGGGGGGCTTCTGGGGCTCAATTAGCGCAGCAGCAGGGTGATATAAAGAATCCTGAAGGGCATTTAGCTGGGGGGGGGGGGGGGGGGGGCATGGGAGGGGGGGGGGGCATAACAGGGCCGGGGGGTGCTGGGGACCCTCAGCACCCCCCCCAGAATAAATCTAACCCCCCCCCCCCCCCCCCCCCGTGGCAGGCCCGGCGGCGGGCATGCAGGTGTGGGTGTCCAACCCCAGCACGGTGGCGCTGCTCTTCCAGCCCGTGGTGCTGCGCTGCAGCTACCAGAGCACGGCCAGCACCCCCCCCATCGTCACCTGGAAGTACAAATCCTTCTGCAGCCCCCGCCTGGGGCTGGGGGGGGGCTCGGCGACCCCCCAGGACCCCAACTCGGCCACCTCAGACTCGGCCACCGCCTGCCCCGACGCCGCCCGCACCGTCCGCATCGTGGCCACCAAGCAGGGCAACGCCGTCACCCTCGGGGACTTCTACCAGGGCCGCAGCGTCACCATCACTGACGGTGGGGGCTTGTTTCGGGGGGGGGGCACCGGGGGGGGGGGCTTTTTTGGGGTGTGGGGGACGCCGGGGGGGGAATTTTGAGGGGGTTACGAGGGGCTGGTGGGGTGATATGGGGTTGGGTGGGTGTCACGGAGAGGCTGCAAAGTTGTTTGGGGAGGCTTCAGGAACGTGGGGGGGGGGGGGGGGCACCTGGGTGTCCTGGGGGGGTCAGGGGCACCCAAGGGTGGCTGGGGGGGGGTGACCTGGGCGCCGCCCCCCCCCCTGCAGGAGCGGAGCTGAGCCTGGGGCCGGCAGCGTGGGGGGACAGCGGGGTCTACGTCTGCACCGTCACCTCTGCCCAGGACCTGGAGGGCAACAACGAGGCCGTGGCCGAGCTGGTGGTGCTGGGTGAGCGACTGGGGGCAACTGGGAGCACTGGGAGGAACTGGGAGCGCCGGGAAAAGGGGCACTGGGGCGGGTCGGGCGGCACTGGGAGCGCTGGGAAGGAGGCACTGGGGAGGCTCGGGCTGGTTTTGGGGCACTGGGAGCCCAGCGCAGCGCCCGGGGTGGGGGGCGTGGGGCCCCCCTGGATGCCTGGGTCCTTCGGGGGGGGGGGGGGGGGGGGGGGGGCGAGGGTCTGCGGTGACCCCCCCCCGTGTCCCTTGTGCCCTGCAGCGTCCCTCCCGGAGGCCACCGAGCTCTTGCCGGGCGCCCAGCTGGGGCCACTGCCAGGTACGGACCCAGGCCTCCGGGGACCCCCGGGGGGGGGGGGAGGCTTTTGGGGAGCTTTAGGGTCACGGGGGGGGGAGGGGGGGGGGTCAGGATATTGGGACCCCCCCGGTGACCCCCCCCCGCTGTCCCCCAGACTGGCTCTTCGTGGTGCTGGTGGCGCTGGGCGCGGCGCTGGTGGCGCTGGTGCTGGGGCTGTGCTGGTGCCAGTGCTGCCCCCACACGTGCTGCTGCTACGTGCGCTGCCCCTGCTGTCCCCAGCGCTGCTGCTGCCCCGAGGCCCGTGAGTGTCGCTGGGGGGGGGCCTGGGGGGGAGGGGGTTTGGGGGGGCCACCTGGAGCTCCTTGGGTTTTTTTGGGGGGGGTTTCTGGGCGTTTGGGGTCTTTTTAGGGGGGACGGGGGGGCTTCTTGCGTGCCTTGGTCCCTTTTTTTGGGGAGGGGGTCACACCTTATTCCCTTTTTTGGGGGGGTTCCTTGACCTTTAGGGGGGGCTTTTTGGGGTCCTGGGGTCCGCACGGAGCTCCTGTGGTTTTTTTTTGGGGGGGAGGGTTCTGGGTGCCTGGGGCCCTTCTGGGGGGGGGACAGGAGGGCTTCTTGTACACTTTGATCCCTTTTTTTGGGGGGGTCCGTCGATCTGGGGGGGGCTTTTGGGGTTCCTGGGGTCTGCCTGGATTTCCTGGTGTTTCTGTGGAGGGGTCTCTTGACCTGGGGGGGGGGGGTTCGGGGTATCCCTGTTCTCCTGTCAGTAGGGGGCGCTTCTGGGTGCCTCTTTTGGGGGCGGATAAGGCGGTTCTTTGACACCTCAGCCCCTTTTTTGGGGGGTCCTTGAGCCGGGGGGGGCTTTTTGGGGTATCCCCATTCCCCTTTTATTTGTGGGGGGGCTTCTGGGTGCCTGGTTCTCTTTTGGAGGGGGGGGGGGGCAGGGGGCTTCTTGCACACCTTGATCCCTTTCTGGGGCGGTCCCGGATGCCCCCCACATGGTGCTGGGGGTTTTTTTGGGGGGGACGCCCAGGCTCACCCCCTGCCCCCCCCCGCAGTGTACCTGGCGGGGAAGGCAGCCACCTCGGGGGCGGGCAGCGTTTACGGGGGGCTCTACGCGCCCCCCAAGGGCCCCGCCCCAGCTGCCATAGCCCTGGGACCCATCGGCAATGGCTACAGCTACAGCGGCGCCTCAGGTGAGTGCCGGGGGGGGGGGGGACAATTGTGGGACCCCCCAAATTTTGGGGTGCGGGGGGGGTCAGTAGTGGCCCCCCCCCCCCCCATTTTGGGGTCTCACTGACCCCCCCCCCCCGAACCCCTCCCCAGTGAGTGGTCACAGCTCCCAGGTGCCCCTGCTCCGTGACACGGACAGCAACCTCGGATCAGGTAAAATTGGGGGGATTAATTGACAGCTGTCAATCATTTTGGGGTTGATTGACAGCTGTCAGTCATTTGGGGGGTGATTGACAGGGGGCGTTTGCCTGTCACTGGGCGCCTGAGTGGGGCGGGAAGCTAAGCAGGGTCGGCTGCGTTGTGGGGCTGGATGGGAGACCTCTCTGTGTATTTCGGGGGTGGGCTGGACCCCTGAGCCCCGTCCCCGCCCCCCATTTCCCTCCCCTGACCCCCCCGGTCCCCGCAGGCCCCCCCGCGCCCCCCGCCTCCATGCGGGTCCTGCGCTACCTCGAGGACGAGCTCAACGCCTTCGAGCCCCGTGGCCGCTACCCCCCCTCGGGGGCAGGTGGGTTGATTTGGGGGGGGGGGGGCAATTGGGAGCCTGGGAGGGGGGGCAGTTGCCTCCCCCAGGGACTTGTTTGACCCCAACATCTACCCCCCACCTCAAATGTTCTTTTTTTTGTTCCTATTTCCTATGTTCCCCCCCCGAGCATTAAACCCCCACCTCCCCCCTTTTCCCCCTCTCCGAGGACATCAGTCCTTGCTCTTGACCATTTTGCCCCCCCCCAAAACCCATTTTTTTCCCCAAAATTCCCCCCCAGGTGCCCCCAGTGACATCAGCTCCCTGCACGAAGCCCCTGATGCCTGGGTCCCCCGGGGGCGCCCCGCATCCCCCCCCCGCAGCCGCTCCCCGCCCCGGGGCCGCTGGCACTCGGTCGAGGATTTGGGGAGCTCCAGGGGGGGCTCGCCGCCCCCCTCCCGGCCCCGCTCCCGTTCCCGTGACGATCTCCTGGGGGGGGCCGCGCCCCTCCCGCGCCTTCCCCCCGTCGGCCCCCCCGGGCCTCCCCGGCGTCTGCGCAAGGTGAGGGGGGGTAAGAGGGGTCTGGGGGGGGGGGAGGCTATTTTAGGGAGTCTGGGGGTGTTTTGGGGGTATGTGGGGGGGCCCTTGAACTATGGGGGGGGCCTGGGGTGTCTACTGGGGCTCCAGCCTTCCCCACTGATCCCTCCCTTAATTTCTGCCCCCCAGAATGATGCCATGAGCCGTGAGAGCCTGGTGGTGTGAAGGGAAGGAAGCCGCCCCCCCCCCCGAGGATGTCTGGGGTCCCTCCCCCCCGCGAGACATCGGGGTGTCATTGCTCCCCCCCGTGCCGGCGCGGGGGGGTCCCAGTGTCCCCGGGGGGCTGGGATCTTCTGGGGCTATTTTGGGGTTTTTTAGTGCCTTTTTGGGGGTGCCCCCCACCCCTTGCTCAGGGCTTTGTACAAAATAAAGGTTTTAGAATAAAAACGAGCTGGTGGCTGTTTGGGGGGGGTGGTGGATGTGCTGTGCCCCCCCCCCCCCCTTCCCCCCGCCGGTGACTTGGCAATTTTTGGAGGTCAGTGAAGGGGGGGGCGGGGCCTGGCCGGTGGCATCGCATCAGCATCGCATGGCTGCACCGGGGCACGCGGCAGCGCCGGGTGCTGTGCCGCTGCTGCGTCTGCACCCCGGTGCTGTGCTGCTGCTGCTGCGTTTGCATTGCTGCATTGTGTTGTTGCGTCGCTCTGCTGCGTTGCGTCCTGACAGCCGCGTTGTGTTGCTGCACTGCATTGCTGCAGCTGTGCTTTTATTGGTGCGTTTGCACTGCCACATTGCACCCGTGCGCCTGCATTTGCATTACGGTGTTGCATCTTTGCAGCTGCGTTTCCGCTGAGGTATGGCACCCCTGCAGCTCCATCTGCACTGTTGCATTACATCCTTGCAGGTGCGTTTGCGTTGCTGCATCGTGCCCCTGCAGCTTTATTTGCATTGCACTGCCACATTGCACTCCTGCAGCTGCATTTGCACTGCTGCTTTGCCCTGCTGCAGCTGCGTTTGCATTGCATTGTTGCATTGTGGCCCTGCAGCTGCATCGTGCTGTTGCACTGCACTCCTGCAGCCGTATTTGCAGTGCAGCATTGCACCCTGGCAGCTGCATTGCATGCTCTGCAACTTTATTTGCATTGTGGCATTGCATCCTTGCAGCTGCATTTGCACCACTGCATTGTGCCCAGCAGCTGCATTCTCATGGCATTGCAGCATCGCACCCCTGCAGCTTTATTTGCATCACAGCATTGCACCCTGCAGCTGCATTTAGCTTGCTGCATCACGGTGCCGTGTTGCACGCCTGCAGCTGCATTGCACGGCTGCTTTGCACCCTGCGGCTTTATTTGCAGTTTCACTGCACCCCTGCAGCAGCATTTGCCTTGCGTTGCTGCTTTTGCACCCCAACAGTTTCGTCAGGCCCTCGTGCATCGCCTCATGCCCCCCCATGACGTCACGCCGCCCCCATGACGTCACAGTCCCCCGTTACATCACGGCTCCCCCTCCCTGTGCTGCGGGGCGCCGCGGGTCCCGCTCTGCGCATGCGCGGGGCAGGGGTCCGGCAGGGAGGGGGGAGCGCCGAGCGCGTGCCGCGGCGCGTGAAGCCGCCCCGCCTCTCTCCCCCCCTTCCCCGCGCAGGCGCAGAAGGAGCCGGCCGGCGAGGGGGGCGTGGCCGGGCCCGGCAGGGGGCGTGGCCAGAGGGTATAAAAGGGGGAGGCGCGGCGGCGGCGCCGCATTCGACGCCCGGCGGCGCGGGAAGGGGGAGGCGCAGGTGGGGGGGGGGGGCCGCGGCGGGGGGGGGGGGAGAAATTGGGGCCGGGGGAGGCAGTTTGGGGCCGTGGGAGGGCCGTGAGGGGGTAATTGGTGCCGGGGGGGGGTTTGGGGAAACCGTGGGGATTCCGGGGGGGGGGGGGCGGGATTTGGGGAGGGGGCTTGGGGGGGGGGCGAGGGGTATGGGAGGGTTTTGGGGAGGGGAGAGAGTTTGGGGGGCTTTGGGGGGGTTGGGGGGGGCAGGGGCTGGGGGGAAGTTGGGGAGGGGGTTTTGGGGGTGGTCCGGTGGGGGAGCTGGGGCTGGGGGGGGACATTGGGGACCAAGTGACAGCAGGGGGGGGACAAGAGGGGGGAGATGGAGATGTTGGGGGGGGATGGAGACATTTGGGGGGGTCCTCAGGGGGAGCTGCGGCTGGGGGGGGGACTTTAGGGACCGAGTGACAGCGGGGGGTGGGGGAGGCAAGGTCGCCACGTCCCCCCCCTCCCCCTCGTCCCCTGTCCCCTCCCTGGCGGCGGTGGCACTGGCGGACATGCGGAGCAGCCTCGTGCCCCCCCCAACCCCCCCCCGTGACATCAGCGCCGCATCCACCCCTCCCCAACCCCCCCCCCCAATGCCACAGCGGTGACACCGCGCGTGTCCCCCCCCCCGGTCCCCCCCCGGTGCCATCTGCCACCGCTCAAAGCCGATCAGGGGCTTAGAGCCAGGGGGGGCACTGCGGTGTCACCCCCCCCCCTTGTCCCCCCCCAGGGGCACGCAGTCGGTTGCCATGGCGGAGCTCACCATCGGCATCAATGGGTAAGACCCCCCAGCTGCTAATTACCTCCCCCAGATGCTAATTAGCCCCTCACACCACTAATTACCCCCACACACTACTAATTACCCCCCTTTACTATTCATTAATTGCACTTCACCATGGTTGTTCCTCCTCCTAATGAACTTTTTTCTTGTCCTCTCTTTGAAATCATTTCCTTAATTATCCTATTGCCCCCCCCAAATTAATTAAACCCCCCCTCGTTAATTAATCACAGCTTTGGCCGCATCGGGCGCCTGGTGCTGCGCGCCTGCCTGGAGAAGGGGCTGCGCGTGGTGGCCATCAACGACCCCTTCATCGACCTCAACTACATGGTGAGGGAGGGCCGGGGGAAACAGGGACCCCCCACACCCAATTAACACCCCCCCCCTAATTAATACCCCCCCCCAGGTGTATATGTTCAAGTACGATTCCACCCACGGGCGCTTCGGGGGCGAGGTGAAGGCGGAGGATGGGAAGCTGGTGGTGGACGGCGCCGAGATCAGCGTCTTCCAGTGGTGGGGGGGGCGTTGGGGACATGGGAGGGGCTTTGGGGACACCTCCGGGGGGGGCAAGGGGCTGGGGGGACATCGGGGTGGGTGCTGGGGTTGGTGTCCTGGGGGGACATTGGGACATTGGGGGGGGGGACACCGGGAGCAGGGTTTTCCAGTGGCGGGGGGGCATTGGGGACATGGGGGAGGGACCTTGGGGACACCTTGCGGGGGGGACAAGGGGGTGGTGGGGGCAGTGTCTTCGTTGGGGGGGACATCGGGGAGGGGTTGACACCAAGAGCAGCACCCTCCAGTGGGACAGGGGGACATGGGGGGGGGAGGTCAGAGGTGCCCCAGGGACTTTGAGGGGGGGGCTCCGTGGGTGTCCCCCCCCTGTGTCACCGTCCTTGTCACCTTTGTCCCCAGCATGAAGCCCAGCGAGATCCCCTGGGGTGACGCGGGCGCCCTCTACGTGGTGGAGTCCACCGGGGTCTTCCTCACCGTCGACAAGGCCTCGGCGAGTGTCACTGTCACCAGCGGGGGGCACGGGGACGCGAGGGGGGGGGGACAGCCCTTGGGGACGGGGTTTGGTGGCCCTCAAGGCTTGGAATTGGTGGCCCTTGGGGACAGGGGCTGGTGGCCCTCAGGGAGAAGAGCTGGTGGCCCTCAAGACTGGGAGTCGGTGGCCCGTGGGGATGGGAACTGGTGGCCCTTAGGGATGGGAACTGGTGGCCCTTAGGAACAGGGGTGGCCACCTTTGGGGTTGGGAGCTGGTGGCCCTTGAGAATGGGAGCTGGTGGCCCTGGGGGATGGGATTTGGTGGCCCTTGGGGACATGTTGGTGACACCCCGTCCCCCCCAGGCCCACCTGCAGGGCGGCGCGCGGCGCGTGGTGATCAGCGCCCCGTCCCCCGACGCCCCCATGTTTGTCATGGGGGTCAACGAGGACGCCTACGACCCCGCCACCATGCCGGTGGTCAGGTGAGGTGGGGGACCGAGGTGGGGACACCCTGGGGACAGCGGCGTCCCCGCGCTGACGTCCCCCCCCCCGTGTCCCCAGCAACGCCTCGTGCACCACCAACTGCCTGGCGCCGCTGGCCAAGGTCGTCCACGACAACTTCGGCATCGTCGAGGGGCTGATGGTGAGCGGGTCCCCAGGGCTGGTGGCACGTCCCCCGGGGCTGGTGGCACATCCCCAGGGCTGGTGGCACGTCCCCGACGTGTCCCCGTGTCCCCAGACCACGGTGCACGCCTACACGGCCACCCAGAAGACGGTGGACGGGCCCTCGGGCAAAGCGTGGCGCGACGGCCGCGGCGCCCACCAGAACATCATCCCCGCCGCCACCGGCGCCGCCAAGGCCGTGGGCAAGGTCATCCCCGAGCTCAACGGGTGCGTGTCACCTCCCTGTCCCCTTGTGTCACCTCCTGTCCCCTCCTTGGCACCTCCTGCCGCCTCCCCGCCACCGCCGTGGTGCTGGTGGGGGGCTTCTGGCCACGGGGCGCTCATCCTGGGGGGCTTTGGGGTGTCACCGGGGTGTCCCCAAGGTGTCATGACATCCCTGGGCTGTTCCAGAGGTGCCACCGTGTCCCTAAGGTGTCACCAAGGTGTCCCCATGTCCCCTAGGGGATGGCAGGGTGGAGATCCGGGTGCAAGTTGTGGTCTCCACGTGCCACCACTGGGCCTTGCTGGGGGTCCCCCAGGTGTCCCTGTGTCCCCAAGGGGATGGCAGGGTGGAGACCCTGCTCCCCACGCGCCACCACTGTCCTCCCTGGAGGTCCCCGAGGTGTCCCTGGGGCGCACCCCAGGGTGCCACTCTCGGCTCCGGGTGCCACCCCGGTGTCCCCCCGCTGTCCCCTTTGTCCCCAGGCGGCTGACGGGGATGGCGTTCCGCGTGCCGGTGGCTGACGTCTCGGTGGTGGACCTGACGTGCCGCCTGGCGACCCCCGCCTCCTACGGGGACATCAAGGACGCTGTCAAGCGCGCGGCCGCCGGGCCGCTGGCCGGGATCCTGGGCTACACCGAGGACCAGGTTGGGGACATCGGGGGGGGGGGGGGTGTGGAGTTTGGGGACATGGGGATGTTGGGGACCCCCGAGGGTGATGCCGCCGTCCCCAGGTGGTGTCGTCGGACTTCGTGGGTGACAGCCACTCGTCCATCTTCGATGCTGCCGCCGGCATCGCCCTGAGTGACAACTTCGTCAAGCTGGTGGCGTGGTGCGTCCCTGTCCCCGCCCCTGCATGTCCCTGAGGGGTGGCACCGTATGTGTCCCCCCCCGGTGTGTGACACTGCCCCTTGTTCCCCTGCAGGTACGACAACGAGTACGGGTACAGCAACCGCGTGGCCGACCTGCTGAGCCACATCTACTCCCGGGAGATCTGAGCGCCACCGTGTCCCCGTGTCCCCCACCGTCACCATGTCCCCCTGTCACCAGGACCCCCCCAGTCGTGCCCCTACAGTCACTGGGACACCCAAGTCGTGTCCCCATATCCCCCTGAGTCGTGTCCCTGCTGTCACCGTGTCCCCCCACTCGTGTCACGGTGTCCACACTGTCACCGTGTCCCCCTGGTTGTTTCCCCAGTGTCACTGTGGCACCCCGGTAGTGTCACTGTGACCCCCGGTCATGTCCCCAGTGTCACCAGGACGCCCCCAGTTGTGTCCCCACTGTCACCGGGGCACCCCACTTGTGTCCCTGTGTTCCCCCCCCCGTGTCCCAATGTCCCCATCCTGTCCCCCCCCCCAGTGTCCCCAGGCTGTCCCCCACCCCCCCGGGCTGTCCCCAGCCCCCCCCCCAATAAAGCTCCCACCCATGACTGTGTCCCGTGTGGTGCTGGTGCTGTGTGGGGGGCGTGGCCTCACGGAGAGGGGGCGTGGCCTCGCGTTGCTGCGGGGTATAGACTTGCTGAGGGGGCGTGGCCTCATTAGGAGGGGCTTGGCGTTCCGGGGGGCGTGGCCTCACGGCGGGGGCGTGGCGTCGCCTCGGGGGGTAGACTCGCTGCGTGGGGGTGTGCCCAAGGGGCTTCTGACGTCACGGAGGGCGTGGCTCCGCCGCGGCGCGGGGCGCGCTGGGAGTTGTAGTCCCGCGGGGGCGGGGCCTTCCCGCCGTGCCCCGCGCTGGGGATGGGTGGGGGAGGGGGAGGCGCGTCCCCGTGCGCGTCCCCGCGGCCGTGGCCGGTGCCCGGCGCGTGCCCGGCGCCATGACGCTGTTCCACTTCGGGAACTGCTTCGCCCTGGCTTACTTCCCCTACTTCATCACCTACAAGTGCAGCGGGCTGTGCGTGCGGGCGGGGGGCACTGGGAGGCACTGGGCCTTACTGGGAGGGGACCGGGAGGGACTGGGAGGGCGCTGGGAGGGGACTGGGGGGCGCTGGGAGGGACTGGGAGGGGACTGGGGGGCGCTGGGCCTTACTGGGAGAGGGCTGGGAGGGAATGGGAAGGGACTGGGGGGCACTGGGAGGGACTGGGGAGAGACTGGGGGTCTCTGGGCCTTACTGGGAGGGAGTGGGAAGGGACTGGGGGGCACTGGGAGGGACTGGGGAGAGACTGGGGGTATCTGAGCCTTACTGGGAGGGACTGGAATGGACTGGGGAAGGCCTGGGAGGGACTGAGAAAGGGCTGGGGGAGACTGGGTTGTACTGGGAGGGGGGCAGGAGCACTGGAGGGGGACCAGGAGGGACTGGTGCGTACTGGGAGGCGGCTAAGAGGGAGTGGGGAGGGACTGGGAGGCACTGGGTTGCACTGGGAGGGATTGGAGGGGGGGATTAGAGGAGATTGGGAGGGACTGGGGGGGCACTGGGGAAGGTTGGGGTGCCCTCGGAGGGGGGACTGGGAGGTGCGAGCAGGGATGCTGTAGGACAGGGGTGTACTGGGAGGAGACTGGGGCAAACTGGGGACACGGGGAAGGGCACACAGGTAAACTGGGACGCACTGGGGGAAAGCAGAGGGGCACTGGGGGGCGCGGGACGTGAGGGCACTGGGGGGAACTGGGCATCCCGAGGGGCTCCTGGGTGGGCTGGGGGGGGCTGTTACTGGTGAGCACTGGGACGTACTGGGATTTACTGGTCCTGTGCACCGCAGCTCGGAGTACAGCGCCTTCTGGCGCTGTGTGCAGGCGGGAGCCACCTACCTGCTGGTGCAGCTGGGGAAGGTGAGGCCGGCTCCCTTGGGCGGGGGCGGGCGCGGGGGAGTCCCTGGGGGCCTGGAGGACCCCCCCCCCAAATTTTGAGACCCCCCCCAACCCCCCTTTCCCCCCCCAGATGCTGTTCCTGGCCACCTTCTTCCCCACCTGGGAGGGTCCCTCGGGCGGCTACGACCTGGTGGGGGTAAGTCGGGGGGGGCTATAAGGGAAAAGGGGGTTGTGCCCCCCCCCATACGTTGTGCCCCCCCTATATTTTGTGTGCCTCTCCCCAAGGAGTTCCTGAAGGCCACGGTGGATGTGGCCGACCTGGGGGGGCTGCAGCTGGCGCTGGGCCGGGGCGCGGGGAAGGGGGAGCACCGCATCCTGGTGGCCGCCATGGGCTGGGCCACGGCCGAGCTGCTCACGTCCCGGTACGTGGTGGGGGCTACGGGGGGCTACAGGGGGGCTGCGGGAACGTATGGACATCTATAAGGGTCCGTGGGGGGCTATATGGGACCCCATGGGGGGCTATAGGGGATTAGTAGGGTTGGAGGAGTCTTAAAGGGGGGTGGTGAGGGGGCTATAGGGAGAGTTGGAGGGTTGTGAGGGGATCTATAGGGGATTTTGGTACCTGTAGGGTGGCTATAAGAGCTTGTAGAGGAATATGGGGTCCTTTGGGAGGGTTACGGGGAGGTCTATAGGGGATTTTGGAGCCTATAGGGTGGCTGTAACAGTCTATAGGAGCTCGCAGGGGAATATGGTGCCCTTTAGGAGGGGCTATGGGGGGGTCTATAGGGGATTTTGGTGCCTATAGGGTGATTGTAAGAGCCTATACGAGTCTGTAGTGGAATATGGGGCCCTTTGGGGGGGGAGTGGGGGCATCTATAGGGACCTGTGATGGATGTGGGAGATGCGGGGGGTGCTATAGGGGGCTGGGGGGGTTCTATAGGGGACTGGGGGGGGGGGGCTATGGGGGGGTTTGGGGCACGTTCCTAGGGTTTTTGGTCCCGCCCCCAGCTGCGTCCCGCTGTGGGTGGGGGCGCGTGGCATCGAGTTCGACTGGCGCCACGTGCAGATGGGGCTGGACTCCAACATCAGCCTGGTAAGGGGGGGGCCTTTTTTTTTTGGTGGGGGGGGGGGGGCAGGAATCCCCGTTTATTGCGGGTGGCGGGGGGGCATCTGCCCCAGGGATGGGGGGCTACAGGGGGCAAATGGGGAGGGCAAAGGGGCAGGGGAAGTGCCCCTGGGGGGGTTATTGTCTTTGAGGGGGGGGGGTTATTGCCCTTAAGGGGGGGGTGTTGTCCTTGGTGGCGTTGTTATTGCTCCTCAGTGGAGATATTGTCCTTGGGGGGGGCTATTTTCCTTAGGGGGGGTGATTATTGCCTTTTGGGGATGGGTTATTGCCTTTAGGGGGAGTTGTTATTGCCCCTAGGCGGGTTTATTACCCCTGGGGTTGGGTTATTGCCCCTGGGGGGGATTTATTGCCCCTGGGGGGGGTGTTATTGCCCTCCCCCCCCCCCCGGTGACGTTGCCCCCCCCCAGGTGCGCCACGTGGCGGCAGCGGCGCTGCTCTGGGCCTCGGGGCGCCACGACCTCCCCCCCCGCCTGCGCCTGCCCCTGGGGGGGCTCCTGGTGGCCGCCGCCTATGAGGGCTTCCTCACCGGGTGGGTGGGGCTTAAAGGGGGCGGGGCCTGGGGAGAATCAGGGGGCAGGGCTTCTTTGGTGGGGTGGGGTTGCCGTGGGGGGGCGGTGGGGCTTCCATGGGGGCGGGGCTTCCTTGGGGTGGGTGGGGCTTCCTTGTTGGGGGTGGGGCTTCTGGGGCTGGGTGGGGCTTATGTGGGGGCTGGAGCTTCTGCTGGGGGTGGGCGGTTCCTTGGAAGTGGGTGGGGCATGTCTCCATAGGGGAGGGGCCTTGGGGCGGGGCTTGAGGGAGGGAGGTGGATCCAGGGCCCAATAGGAAAAGGGAGGGGTGTGGGGGCGGGGCTTGAAAAGGGGGGCGGGGCTTGGTAAAAGGGGCGGTGCTTTGCTAGGGGGCCAGGCTTGGTAAAGAGGGAGGCGGGGCTTGAAGAAGGGGGCGGGGCCTACAAGTTTACTCTGGGGGGCCTCAGTGGGGATGGGCGGGGGCCTTGGCCCCCCGGAGGGGGCGTGCCCCACTGAGGCCCCGCCCCTTTTCCCACAGGTGGGCAGGGCAGGCGCTGGCACTGGGGCCCTGGGGGGCGCTGGGGGTGCGGGCGCTGGGGGCAGCGGCGCTGGGGCTGGGGGCACTGCGGCTGCTGGTGCCCCTCCTGCCCCCCCCCTGAATAAAGCCTACGATGTCCCCGACTCCTTTATTGTCACACTGGGGGGGGGTACAGGTTTTGGGGAGGGGTCCCAGAGTTTGGGGGGGGTGTCCTGGAGGGGGTCCTGATCTCCTGGGGTGGGGTCCTGGTGTCCTGGAGGGGGGCATCCTGGAGTCCTGGGGGGGGGTCCCGGTGTTGTGGGGGGGTCCAAGTGTCCTGGGGGGGGGACATGGATGCCCCCCCTGCCCCTTGCAGGGCGGCAGCCTCAGTAGTAGAGCTCACGATCCCACCAGCCTGGGGGGAAAAAGGGGGTGAGGGGAGGTCCTGGGACCCCAAGGGGTACAGGACCCCCGGGTGGGGCACAGGACCCCTGGGGGGGGGGAACTGACTCCCTGGGTGCCGCCGCACGCCCAGCTTGCGGATCTCGTCGTAGATGAGGATGAGGAGGCCGAAGGGCATGGGCACGAACCACCACTGGAACCTGCGGGGAGGGGGCGCTCAGGGTGTGCCTGTTTTTTTTTGGGGGGGGACACAACATACCGTGTGGGGGGGGCCCCCACCGGATGGGCATGAAGTTGAAGATGTTGGGCATCCCGGGGCAGTAGCAGAGGAAGCAGCCGATGGACACCTGGAAGACGATGGCGATCACCAGGATGTGGTTCCTGCCGGGACACGGAGGGGCGGTGGGTGTAAGACAGGGCCCCTATAGCCCCCATGGGTGCTGCCGGGCCCCTATAGCCCCCGTAGGCACCGGAAGAGGCCCTGCTGCAGTAGGGAGAGGCGCCGGGTCTTTCGGATGAGGACGTCGGCGATCTGGCACATCTCGATGCTGATGAAGAAGACGGTGTAGCATGTGTACTGCTGGTAGCGGCGCTGCTCGAAGGTCTGTGGGGAGACCGGATAGAGGCCATATAGGGCCATGTGGGGCTGTATGGAGGCGTATGGGGCTGTATAGGGATCATATAGGGGCTGTATGGGGCCATATGGGGGCTGTATAGAGCCATAAGGGGCTGTATAGGGGCTGTATGGGGGTTCTATGGGGCAGTATGGAGCCATATGGAGCTATACAGGGGCTGTACGGGGCCATATAGGGGCCATATGGGGTCCATGTGGGGGCATATAGGGCTATATGGGGCTGTATAGGGGTCATATGAGGACATGTGGGGCTGTATGGGGCCCTATAGGGGCCATGTGGGGGCCATGTGGGGGCATTTAGGGGCTATATGTGGTCATAGGGGGCTGTATAGGGGCCATATGAGGACATGTGGGGCTGTATGGGGGCTGTATAGGGCCATATGGGGGCCACACGCACCCACTGCTGCCCGTAGCTGTCCTGCAGCTCCTGCTCGTGCGTGTCCTCCCAGCGCGCGCGCAGTCCCAGGCAGAGCAGCGGCCACCAGCCCTCCTGCGCCATGGCCACGAAGTAGTCGGTGAAGCCGGCGAATGACTGGATGGCGCCTGCAGGGATGGCAGGCATGCTGTCTGTGTCCCCCCACACCACCCCCCTACCTCTGGGGGGGTCTGGGCCGCTCCCCTGCCAGCTCGGGGACGTCCCCCTCACCAATCTGGAAGTAGGAGTAGGCGGCCAGGGGCTCGTTCACCAGGCGGTCACGCCGGGGGTTGCGCGGCTTCAAGTGCATGATGTCGCTCTCGGCGCGCTCGTAGGCCAGGGACACCGAGGGGAACTGCAGGGACATTGGGGACATCGGTGGGCGGGTGTCAGGGACACCGGGTGGCAGGGACGCCGGGGACATGGGCACTCACGATGTCGGTGCAGAGCTCGATGAAGAGGATGGTGATGCAGCCCAGCGGCAGCGGCACGCTGGCTGTGATGTAGATGAGGTAGGGCGTCAGCTCGGGGATGTTCTTGGTCAGCGTGTAGGCGATGGACTTCTTCAGATTGTCAAAGATCAGGCGGCCTTTGGGGGGGGGGTGGCGGGGTCAGCTCAAAATCCGTCGTCCCCCCCCCGATTTTTGTGTCCCCCTCCCCGTGTCCCACCTTGCTCCACGCCGGTGACAATGGAGGCGAAGTTGTCATCCAGCAGGATCATGTCGGCCGCGTTCTTAGCGGCGTCAGAGCCGGCGATGCCCATGGCCACCCCGATGTCGGCGCGCTTCAGTGCTGGGGAGTCGTTCACCCCGTCCCCCGTCACCGCCACGATGGCGCCCTGGGGACATGGACTTGGGGACACCAGCCAGGGGCGGTGCTGGGATGCACCCAATGTCCTCCCAGTGCCCCCAAACCCACCCAACGTCCCCAGATCCCCCAAAGCCTTCGAGTTGTCCCCATGTCCTCAGTGTCCCCCTATTCCCTGGTGTTCCCCCATGTCCACAGTGCCCCCCCATGTCCCCACCAGCCGCTGGCAGCTCTCCACGATGACAAGCTTCTGCTGCGGTGATGTCCGGGCAAAGACCATCTCCGGGTGGGCGCGCAGGATCCCCTCGAGGACACCCGGGGCCATGCCAGCCAGCTCGGCCCCCGTCACCACTCGTGCCCGCGCCTGCCTGGGGATACCGGGCAGTGGGTCCCCCGGTCTGGGTGCCCCCCCGTCACCCCCCCAACCCTGGGGACGTCGGGTCCCACCTGGGGTCCACCTGCTCCAGGGGCACCCGCAGCCGCGCCGCCACGTCCTCGGGGGTCTCGCTGCCCTCCGAGATGATGCCCACGGCAGCAGCGATGGCCTTGGCCGTGATGGGGTGGTCACCGGTCACCATGATCACCTGGGGGGGACAAGGGGGACGCTGTCATGGTCCTGCTGTGCCCTCACATCCCTGTCCCCATGTCCCCCACGTCCCCTGTGTCCCCCCTCCCTTTTTCTCCTCACTCGTCCCCATCCCCATGTCCCTTCCGTGTCCCCCCATGTCCCCTCCATGTCCCTCCCCATCCCCTCCATGTCCCCCCATGTCCCCCCTGTGTCCTCCCCTGTCCTCATTTCCCTCCCCATCCCCTCCATTCCCTTCCCGTCCCCGCTGTCCCCGTGTCCCACCCTGATGCCAGCCGTGCGGCACTTGAGCACGGCACGGGGCACGGTGGCCCGCGGGGGGTCGATCATGGCCACCAGCCCAGCGAAGCAGAGGCCCACGGCCACCTCCGGCAGCGCCTCGGGGTCTGTCCCTGCTGCCACCGTCCCTGCGGGCAGCCAGCGCGCGCAGAACCCTGGGGACACGGCAGAGACATGGCAGAGACGGGGACATTGGAGCATGACCCAATTACCTCCCATGTCCCTATTTCCCCCTCCCAGTCCTATTATGTCCCCCATTACCTCCCTGTCCCCTTATGTCCCCATGTCTCCCTATGTCCTTACTCCCCCCCCGAGTCCCACTATGTCCCCCATGTCCCACTATGTCCCCCATAGTCCCACTATGTCCCCCATCCCCCAGTCCTATTATGTCCCCCATTCCCTCCATGTCCCACTATGTCCACATGTCCCCCCTTGTCCCCGTGTCCCCCCATGACCCTATTTCCTCTCTCAGTCCTATTACGTCCCCCATTCCCCCATGTCCCCCCATTCCTCCCCATGTCCCCAATTCCCCCCATACCCCACAATGTCCCCCATATCCCCACACCCCGCCATGCCCCCTATGTCCCCCACGTCCCCCCGGTGCCACTCACCCAGGACACGCTCCCCGCGGCCCCCCAGGTCGGCGTAGGCCCCCTCGAAGGCCTCCCGCCACTGGGCGTCGAGTGGCAGCTCCTGCCCCTTGATCATGACGGTGCTGCAGCGCTCCAGCACCCGCTCGGGGGCCCCCTTCAGCACCAGCAGCTGGCGGTCCCCCGCCGCGTGCACTGAGAGCTGCAAGGGTCCCCTCCTGGTCACCTCGACCCACGCCCTGACTGGCGCCCCAGGTTGTCCTCCCCGCTCCTTGGTGCCCCGGATCCCCACCTGGAACTTGTTGGTGGAGTTGAAGGGCAGCTCGGCCACCTTGGGGAAGCGTCCCCGTGCCTCCGACACCGTCCCTACCGTCACCTCAGCGAATTTCAGCAGCGCCGTCTCCGAGGCGTCGCCGATGACCTCGCGCTGCGGGAGCGGGGCTTGGTGGGGTCCTCTACGGGGTTCCCGGCCCATAGGACCCACTAAGCCCACCATGGCCCCACCATGGCCCCTCCATGGCCCCACCATGGCCCCACCTTAGCCACGGGGACGTTCTCCTGGCCAGACTTGAACTGGGCCCTGTTACAGAGGGTGACGACGCGGCTCAGCAGCGTCCACGTCTCCGATGACTGGTCGAAGCTCTGACCTGGTGGAGGGGACGTGGGTCACCGTGGGGTCCCCACAGAGGTCGACGGAGGGGAGGTGGGCGCCCGACTCACCCGACTGGTCCTCAGTGGTGTCGGCCGTGTGGATCTGGTTGTCGAACCAGAGGTGTGCCACCGTCATGCGGTTCTGGGTGAGGGTCCCGGTCTTGTCAGAGCAGATCACCGAGGTGGAGCCCAGCGTCTCCACTGCCTCCAGGTTCTTCACCACGCAGTTCTTCCGTGCCAGCCGCTTTGCCGTCAGTGAGAGGCAAACCTGGTGCAGGGGCACCCTGTCAGGGCTCTGGGGAACCCTGGAGGTGCTCGAGCCCCCGTGTGATCCTTGGGACCTTCTGGAGCTCCTGCGGTGGCCTTGGAGCCACAGGGACCTCCTGAAGGGCACTTGATACCCACAGACCCACATAAACCCCTTGGGCCCATATGGCACCCACATTTTGTGATGGACCCATGGGGACTTCCTGGGTCTCATGGGTTGTCCAAGGACCCATGGGGAGTCCCAGTCCCCTGTAGCACCCATGGGACCCACCCACAGCCCAGGCTGCACTATAGCCCTTCCCACAATGTCCCAAGCCATACTGTGACAGTGGCCAGCAGCCCCTCGGGGACATAGGCCACGACAATGGCCATGAAGAAGACCATGGCACGGAGGAAGGGGTATCCGATGACCATGGCCACCACGAAGAAGGTGGCGCCGAAGAAGATGGCGAGGCCGGCGATGATGTCAACGAAGTGCTCGATCTCGATGGCGATGGGCGTCTTCTCGTTCTCCACACCCGAGGCCAGGCTGGCAATGCGCCCAATGATGGTCCGGTCACCCGTGTTGATCACCAGCCCCGTGGCGGTCCCTGCAGGGGAAGCCAGGTGTCAGGATGGGGACCAGGTGGGACGTGAGGTGCCTGGGTGACATCTGGCCCACCTTCCAGGCACATGGTGGAGAAGAAGGCGATGTTGCGGGTCTCCAGGGGCGAGTCATGGGTGCACTCGGGTGACCGCGTCTGCGGCTCAGACTCCCCCGTCAGCGATGAGTTGTCCACCTGGGAAGGGGGGGGACACGGCTCAGCCCAGGGTACCCAGGCATCCTGGTGCCCATTTCCCCTCCAGCTGACCCATGTGCCCGGGCCCACCTTGCAGCCCTGGGCTGAGATGATGCGGATGTCTGCAGGCACTCGGTCCCCGCCTTTGATCTCCACCAGGTCCCCAACCACCAGCTCGTTGGCATTGATCTGCAGCTTGTCCCCTTCCCGGATCACTGTGGCTTGCTGCAGGTGACACAGGGACCCTGTGGGATGAGGGACAGGGTCCCATTGCATGCCTCAGGGTCCCAGGTCCTGGGTACACCCCCCTCACCTGGGGGACGAGGTTCTTGAAGCTGGCAATGATGTTGGTGCTCTTGAACTCCTGGTAGTAGCCAAAGCAGCCAGTGACAACGACAACAGCAATGAGGGCAATGGCGAGGTAAAGCTGGGGGGGTAAGGGAGAGAGGATCAGGCCACACGACAGCTCCCACAGTGGGATCCCCCTCCCAAAACCCATTCCATAGAGGTGGTGAGGACGCAGGTGTCCAGGTATCCCCACCAAGGGGGTGGGGGCATCTCCCTGGCCAAGATGGACCCAGGTATCCGTCTGCCCTCAATGTGCCCCAACTCCCCAAAGGGTCCCAGGTGTCCTCACACCTCTGGAGGGCCCCAGGCACCCATACTCTCCCCGACAAAGGGTCCCTGGTGTCCCCCACCTCCAGCACCACAAGGGACCCAGGCATCCAGGTACCCCCCAGAAGGTCCCAGGAACTTGGGGACTCCCTGGAGCCACCCACGTTCCCCTCTCCCAAAGACCCCTGGCTTCCAGGTGTCCCCCCACCAGCTGCCACCACCCCCCCCAGCTATCAGCCCGAGGCCTACGTTGTCGGCGCTGCCGCGATCGCCCTGCCCCTCCTGCACGCCGTAGGCGATGAGGCAAATGGCCGCTGCCACCCACATCAGGCACTGGAGCCCCCCAGCCAGCTGCCGCCCAAACTTGACGCACTCAGGGGTCCCCCGGGGGGGGCGCAGCTCGTTGGGGCCATCCCGCAGCAGCCGCTCAGCCGCCACCGCCCCCACCAGGCCCTGCGGGGGTCAGCATGGTTGTGAGGTCAACAGGGACCATGGGGGTTGTGGGGTTTAAGGGTTGTGGGGTTGGTGGGGTCAACGGGGTTGTTGTGGTCAACGGGGTTGATCAATGGGGTTGAAGGGTTGTGGGGTCAGCAGGGTCAATGAGGCTGATTGGGGTCAACATGACAGGTGGGTTAATGGGGTTGTTAGGGTCGGCACGGGTCATAGATCGGGGGCTGCCCACCTTGGTGATGCTGGTGCTGTACTTGGCCTCCAGGTCGGGCAGTTCAAGCTTGTGGTCATCCTGGGGGCACCAGCCTCAGCACTGACCTCTGGACTCCGCGTCCTCCGGTGTCCCCCAGTATTGCCCAGTGACTCTACCAGTGCCTTATGGACCTGCCCAGTCCCCTCTTGACCCTTGACCCAGTCCTCTCCATTGACCCCTCCCAGTCCCTCCCAGTGACCCAATAACCTTTGTTGACCTCTCAGTCCCACCAGTTGACCTCCCAGTGCCCTCCACTGACCCTCCCCAGTCCCTTACCATTGTCCCCCACTGGTACCCATTCCCTCCCAGTGCCCCATACCACATCCATCTCCTTCTTCATGTCCTCCAGCCGCTCCTGCTTGCGGCGGCCGCGGCCCTTTGGTGCTTTGGGGGGGGGCGGGCCCCGAGGCCCCAGCTCGTAGCTCTCCTGGGGGTCAGGAATTGGGGGTCAGAGGGTTGGCTGGGGTTGGGGGTGGTCCCTCCATCCCTACAGCATCCCACTGCCATCTCTCCCCTCATCTCTTGCCTCCTCCTCTCCCTCCAGGTGTCCTGCTGTCTGTCCCTCCATCCACCTGGCCCTCTGTCCATCCGTTCTTCCCTCTCATGGCCCATTTCCAGCCCACGGCCCATCTCCATCTCTAGCTCCATCTCCATCTCCATTTACCCCATGTCTCCTGCGCCTCCAGCCCTCACCTCCTTCCCCATGGCGGCTCCTGGTAGCTCCCAGCAGCTCCCAGTGGCTCCCAGTCTGCTCCCGACCTCCCCTTATAGCCCCGGGAACCGCCCCAAGGTGACCTCGCCCTGAGTCCCTCCTGCAGCGGGGGGGCATTGGGTGCCCGGTCCCCTTGGAGGGATGGTGGGGGCAGGGGCCACGATGCCTGGGTCCCCCCTGTGCTCGCTGAGGGGCTCCTCCCTGAATCCCCTGGGGGCAGAGGGATGTGGGGCTGCCTCACTGAGGAGCAGGGAGCCTGGGTCCCCTGGAAATTAGGGTTGGGGTCCCCTTGGTGTTGGGATTGGGGTGAGGGGCAGCAGGAAGCTGGGGTTTGTGGGGGACACTGGGGGACACCTGGGTCCCTTGGGGGGGGGGCAGCAGGGTGGGCTCCCAGACACCAGGGTCCCCCCCCGAGCCCAGATGCCCTCAGAGTGCCCTTGGTGCTCCTGCCCCCCCCCCCCCCCCCCCTTATCAGTTGCTTTCTTATCAGCCTGGGGAGGGACGGATGCTGGGTCCTACCTGTCGCTTGTTAATGGTTAATTACTGATAGCTTATCAGCCTCCTCCTGGTGCCTCTGGGAGGGGGGCAGTGGGGGACATTTAGGGGTCCTGGAGAGGTTTTTGGGGACCCAGGTGGTGTGGGTGTACCCCCCTGAAGTGCCCCTGGGGGAGTGGGCTCCCGTCATGCCCCTCTCTGCCCCCATGCTTCCCCCCAAGGGAACTGAGAGCATCTGGGCTCCCATGCTGCCCTGCTTGGCTCCCCAGGGAACCCCAGCAGCTGGGCTCCCAGCAGGCCTTGCAAGGCGAGGCTGGGGGGATGTTAATGGCAGGAGGCTGTGGGGGTCACGGAGACCCCTTTGGGCAGGGGGCCTATGGGGTGGCACTTAGGGTAGGGGCCTATGGGGTGGCACCAGGGGAGCCTGTGAGGTGGTTCCAGTGACACCCAGACCCCTGGGTCCCCTTGGGGCTGGGGGGTGGGGTCTGTGGGGTGGCCCCCAGGACCCCTTGGGCTGGGGGGGGTCTATGGGGTGGCCCCCAGAACCCTGGGACCCCTGGGGTTGGGGGGTCTGGGGGGTGGCCCCCAGACCTCTCCCTTCCCTTTAGAGCCACGTGTGTATGGGGAAGCCCCGACAGCAACCGAGCCCCCTGGAGAAGGGGGAAGGAAGTGGGCTCGGCTGCCTTTGAGCGGGGGAGGACGTTGGCACCCGGACGCTTGGGCCCCCCCAGTGCCCCAAAGGGGCGGGGAGTGGGGATGGGGCCAAATGCAGACACTGGGCACCCCAAATGCCTGGGTCCCCCAAACTCCTGGGTCTCCCCCACCCTGCAGCAGCTTTGGTCTCCCCAGCCATGCGGTTCTTCATCTGCCTCTTCTTCCTCATCCCGGGTAGGAACTGAGGGGGGCATGGGGGCATTTGGCGGGGAAGTGGGGCCCCGAAAATGGAGGCGGGTCCTGGGGGAGATGGACAGGGGGGTTCCACACTGCTCCGGGGGATCCTGGTGGACAGGGTCCCCACCTGGCAGTGCCGCAGGCGGGGTGCCAGCTCCGGGGTCCCTGCTGCCCTTGGCAGGTGCTGCCCCAGCCGTCTGCCCGAAGCCGGTGACGGGCCCGGAGGAGGTGGTGGCTGGGCTGGGCTCCTGCGTCCTCATCCCCTGCCGCTACAACTTGTGCCAGGCGGGACCTGGCACCCGCCTGCCCGCCCTGCGCTGGCTGCAGAAGCCTGTCTATGACCATGGCCGCCGCGACTACCTTGGGGGGCTGCTGGTGAGCACCGGCACTGGTGCCACCAGCTCCAGGGCCAGGATTGGGGTCGCGGTGTCGCCCCATGCTCCCACTGCCGACACCGCCTCTGGGGAGGGGGACTGCAGCCTGGTCCTGTCCCATGTCCGAGCGGAAGATGCCGGTGAATACGGACTGCGGCTGGAGGCCAACGGCACCCGCCCCAACCGTGACCTGCGCTGGTTCCACAAAGTTGTCCTCAACGTCACTGGTAGGGACCGGCTGCCCGCTCTGCCCCCCGCTCTGCCCCCATTGTTACAACCAACCCTACACTGGTGCCTCTTGCAGATGCTCCCCCTGCTCCCCGCCTCTGGCCAGACCCGCAACACCTCACCGAAGGGCGCATAACCACCCTGGGGTGCTGGGTGCCCCCTGCCTGCCCTGAGGACACTGTCGCCCTTGCCTGGGATGGGCCAGCCTCCAGAGTGGCAGGGGCAAAAGTGCAACCCTGGACCCCTCCAGACCTCACTATGTTCCCCCCGGCCACTGGCATCAGCTTGGACTTCAACCCCACCTGGTACCATGACAAGTCCAACCTCAGCTGCCTCCTGCGGGGGGCTGATGGGAAGACTGTGGCCCAGACAACCCGCCAGCTCCAGGTCCACTGTGAGACTTGGGGGGGGGGGGGGGGGGGGGGGGTGCGTATGTGCATCCCTAGGGGGTCCTGGGGTGGCTACGGGGGGGGTGGGGGGTGGGGGGGGTGTCGGTGGTGATATGTGTTTCTATGTGCTCTTTGTGGGCCAAGAGAGGTCCCTGGGATGAATGTTCTGGGGATCAACAGGGGGCTGAGGGGATCCCTCAAAGGTCCCGTGGGGACCCTCCAGGGTGTTCTGGAGGGATTCTGGAGGTTTCTGGGGGTGTCTGTAGGGTTCTGGGGGTGCACATAGGGCTTGTACTGCTCCATACTGGTCCGTACTGGTCCCACCAGATGCTCCGCGGGATGTACGGGTGGAGGTGATGCCGACATCCCCAGTCCACGAGGGCTGGCAGGTGACGCTGAGCTGCCACGACTCTGCCAACCCCCCATCCTTCGCCTATTCCTGGAGCCTGAATGGCCTGATGCTGCCCTCCAGAATGGACAAGGTCCTCCTGCCGTCAGTCCAGGTCCGCGATGGCGGTGCCTACCACTGCCATGCCACCAACATTGTGGGAACGATTGAGTCCCATCCCACCATCCTCGAGGTCTACTGTGAGTAGGACAAGGTGGTGGCATGGGAGGGGGTGTTGGTGATTGTATGGGGGGGGGGACAACAGCTGTCAATGACCCCTAGACCCACCCCTTCACCAACCTGTCAATCATCCATAGCCCCACCCCTTGAGGAAGCTCTGTCATCTCTAGCCCCATCCTTTGGGGTCCCGCTGCCCATCATTGCTGGCTTCACCCCTTCCAAGACACCTGCCCATCTCACCTCCCCTTGTCCCAGGAGCCACCTGCCAATTCCCCTTCGCTCCTCCCCTTTCTGTCCATGTGGGCGTGGCTATCCTACCACTGCCCCCAACCAATATGGCTGTCCCTAGATGCCCCGCGGGATGTGCGGGTGGAGGTAACGTCCCCTGTCCATGAGGGCTGGGAAGTGACGCTGAAATGCCGCGACTCTGCCAACCCCCCGTCCCGCACCTATGCCTGGAGCCTGGAGGGCCAGATCCTGCCTCACAGCTCAGCCCAGCTCCGTCTGTGGCCAGTCCGGGAAGTGGACGGTGGCTCCTACCGCTGTCAGGCCACCAATGTCATAGGGACGGCTGATTCCCCCCCAACTCTCCTTGAGGTCTACTGTGAGTGAGGCAAGATGGTGATACAGGTGGGGGGTGGCCTAGATGGCCACGGGGCAGTCAGGGTGGTGGTAGGGGTGGCCTAGATGGCCATAGGGTGGCCAAGAGGTGGGCAGGGTGGAAGTAGGGGTGGCCTAGACGGCCATGGAGCAGTCAGGGTGGAAGTAGGGGTGGTCTAGATGGCTGTGGAGCAGTCATGGTGGTGGTAGGGGTGGCCTAGATGGCCACAAGGTAGTCAAGGTGGTAGTAGGTGTGGTCTAGATGGCCCCGGGACATCCTAGGTGGTAGTAGGGGTGGTGTAGATTGCCATGGAGCAGTCAGGGTGGTAGTAGGGGTGGCCTAGATGGCCACAAGGTAGTCAGGGTGGTGGAAGGGGTGGCCTAGATGGCCATGAGGTAGTTGGGGTGATAGTAGGGGTGGCCTAGACGGCCATGGGGAGGCTGAGGTGATGGTAGGGGTGGCTTAGATGCCCCTGGGGTTCCCTGCCTTAATCCCACTGCCCCACACCAGACCGGCCCAGGAATGCCACCCTGACGGTGCTGACCCCCCTGCCGGTGCTGGCGGGGACCCGTGTATCTCTGCACTGTGAGCTCGGCCTGGCCCACCCACCTCCGTCCACCATCCAATGGCTGCGCAACGACCGCCATGAGGCCAACACCATCGGCCCCACCTTCAGCTTCACCGCCGAGCCCACCCGCGCCAGCACCTACCGCTGCGTTGGCCAAAACGTCGCTGGCTCCACCCAATCCCCGCCCCTTGCTGTCATCGTCTGGTGTGAGTGGTGGTTTCGAGACACCCCCCAGTCAACACCGGGCTCCCTGTGGGGCTTTGTGCCCTCGTGTTTTGTGCCTCCCCGTTGCTGTTCTGCCCCCCAGTGGTGGTTTCAAGCCCCTAAAATGAGCGTTTGGGGTTCTTCAACACCACGTGAAGGTTTCAAGCCCTGTCATGGCAGTTTTGAGACACCCCCCCCCCACACACACACACCCCGCAGCCCTAAATGATGGTTTCATTGCCCCTCTCCCCCCCTTGCCATTTTGTGAGTGCTCAAGGGACAGTTGTGATCTCCCAGTCACTGTTTCAACCCCCCCCCCCCCCCAAAAATGTTGGTTTTTCTCCCTACAGATCCTCCCCAGGCTGCTTGGGTGCGGCAGAGCCCCAGGGGAGAGCTGGTGGCTGGGAGAGGCCCAGTTCGGCTGCGCTGTGAGGCTGGGGTGGCCGAGCCCCCCTTCTACAACATCAGCTGGTTCAAGGGGGGGCAGCGGCTGCCAGCCTCTGGCCCCAACCTGCTGCTGCCCGGTCCTGAGCCTGCCGATACTGGCACCTACATCTGTGAGGTCCGAAATGTCGCAGGGGCTGCCCGCAGCGCCCCCACCACCCTCAACATTCTCTGTGAGTTACAACCCCCCTCCCCACCAGGGTCTGGGTGACGGACCCCCAAAGATCCCCCAAAGGGACCCAGGCAACCCCAGGGTCTGGGTGAGGGACCCTGACACCTCCAAAGTGACCCAGGGGACCCCAGGGTGTGGGTGAGGGACCCCAACACCCCCCTGGGACCCAATGGGACCCCAATGACCCCAGTGGGACCCTGGTGGCCGTGCCCCCCACCGGGGAGCTGGGTCCCCAGGCACTGATGCTGGGTGCAGTTGGGCCACGGTCGGTGGAGCTTGTGCCGGAGCCAGGAGAGGACGTGTATGAGATGACCAGCGTGGCCCTGCACTGCCGCGTGTCCGCCCAGCCCCTGCCCGATGCCTTTGAGTGGTTTCGTGATGGTCGAACCCTGGGCCGGGCCTCCAAGGACCTGTGGGTGCTGCGTGCCGTGGGCATCCAAGCATCTGGGCGCTACCGCTGCCGCGCCACCAACTCCATCGCCTCTGCCGACTCCCCTGATGTCACCATCACAGTCTACTGTAAGGGATACAGACACCCTTGGGATGCCTTTGGGACACCCTCCTGGCCTGGGTGGCAGGGAAGGATGCGGGTGTCTTCATCTTCCCGTTGCCTCTCCCTTGTAGACACCAGGGCCACCATCCTGCGAAAGACCTTCCTGGGCCTCGGTGTGGGGCTGAGCAGCCTCCTGCTGCTGGGCGCCCTTGGGTGCTTCCTCCGCCGCCGGTGAGACTGAGCACCCAGGTGTCCAATCGTCACTGCTGCTCCCTGGCTACCCGGGTGCTCCTGGAGCCCCCAGGTGCCACCGTGTCAACCCCAGGGGACCCAGCTACCCAAGTGTCCCTGCAGGTGGCAGCGGCAGATGGCAGCTGATGAGGAGCCAGTTGTGGAGCCGTCGGGGACCTTCTTCCTCCGCAACAAAAAGGTACCAGACCCCTTCCCGGCCATGGCCACCTGGGTCACTCTTGGGCCCTTGGGTCCCCAAGGGCCCACACCCACAGCTGGGTCCCTCCTGCAGCCTCGTCCACCCGCGTCCCCACAGCCACCCCACACTGCTGATGACACCATCAGTTACTCATCACTGGTGTCCCCTCCTGGCTCTGGACCTGTCCCCAGGTAATGTTTCCCCCTCCGGTCTTGCCCTTTCTGGACAGGACACGGGCATCATGGCATCCCTGATTCCACCACACCCCCCCCCCCCCCCCCCCCGCCCCATTGTTCACTCTTTCCCCACGCAGGGTGCAAGGGGACACTGTGGTCTACAGCATCCTCAAGAGGAATGATGGTGCTGCAAAGGTACCCTTATGTCCCCACCATGTCACCCTGTGTTCCTCCATGCACCCAGTGTCCTTCATACCCCCGGTAACCTCCATGTCACACCCTGTGCCCCATCACATCCACCATCTATCCCCACAGGCCACCGAAGGACCCGACTATGAGAACGTCCCCTCTGGTCCCAGGGGCAGAGCTGGGGACAGGGATGGGGACGGGGACGGGACACTGCTCTATGCAGCTCTGGCGCTGTCCCCCCCAGTGACACCCCAGGAACATGCTGGGGGCATGGGAGACGCTGTTGAATATGCAGCCCTGCGGCACTGAGCCCTCAGGGACATGGGGACACCAGGACAAAGGAAGGTGGCCACCAGGGTGATGTGGGGACATCAGGAAATATCCACTGGGACATAGGCAAAGTGGGGATATGGGGACACAGGACAACGGCCACCACAGAGGACATGGGAACAGGGGACGTGGGGACTCGGGCAAATGACCACCACAGAGATGTGGTCACAAGGGGAGTCACAGCCAGATGGTGACATTGAGGGCAGGGGGACATGGGGGACTCCAGAGCTGTGGCCACTGCAGGGGCATGGCCTCGACCATCATGACATGTCACCACGGGGGGGGGGGGGGGGGGGGGGGGGAGGGACACACATGCAAAACCAATGCGAGGACCATGGCCACCACTACTGTTGGGCACTTGCCAGGACAGTCTTGCTGGGGACATGCTGGGGACATATCACAGCCACTGAGGGAGCTGCCACCACCAATAAATTCCTCCTCTGGGTTAATTGAGTGTCCCCTCTCCAGCCATGGTGGCTGGTCCCGTGGTCACGCTGCGGGGGGGGGGGGGAGGGCAGCTGGAGAAGGAGAGGAGTGGCAACCCAGGTCCCTTGGGTGCTGGAGGGCAGGGATGGGGGTATTTATTCTTGTCCGTCCCTCCCCGCTGCTGTCCGTCCATCTGTCTGCTGCCACGGTAGGGTTCATTCTCCTCCTCCTTTTCAACAGCCCCCCCCTTGCCCTGTCTCCCAACCTGGGCTCCCCAACCCGGAGTCCTGTTCCCCCCCCCCCTCCCCCTGACCTTCTGGCACCCCCCCAGATTACCCTGGAAGCCCCCAGCTACCCTCCTAAGACCTCCACCCCCAACTCAGGGACCTGCTGCCCTGAACCCTGATAGACCCCGACTGCCATTGGCCACCCCGAGGGAGCCTGAGCAGATCGTGGCCCCCATCGGCTGCCCCATCTCGAGGCCCACCGGATCCCGGCTGCCATGTCCGCCCCCCCCTTTGCCATCAACCACCGCCTGTGCCTGGTGGTCTACGCCAGCGCCTTCACCCTGGGGCTGCCCCTCAACCTGGTGGCCCTGGTGGCCCTGGGGGTGGCAGCGCGGCACCGGCATCTGCTGCCTGCTGATGTCCTCCTCCTCAACCTGACCGTGGCCGACCTGGCACTGGTGGCCTCCCTGCCTGTCCGCATGGCTGAGGCTGCCTGGGAGGCCACCTGGAAGTTGCCACCGGCCCTCTGCCCGCTCTTTGTCTTCCTCTTCTTCACCAGCATCTACCTCACCACCCTCTCCCTCACTGCCCTCAGTGTCGACCGCTACCTCAGCGCTGCCTTCCCTGTCCAGTACCGCCAGCGCCGGCGTGTGGCCCACGCTGCCGTGGCTGCTGCTGGCTCCTGGGCAGCTGCCTTGGGCCACTGCAGCGTGGTCTACGTGGCTCAGCCTGGCCCAGCGGGCAATGGCACGGCCTGCTACACCCGCTTCGCTGGCCCGCAGCTGGCCACCTTGCTGGCCCTCCGCCTGGAGATCTTCCTGGTGCTCTTCTGCCTGCCCCTGGCCATCACCGCCTTCTGCTACAGCCGTCTGGTCTGCATTGTGGCTGCCCTCCCCACCGCTGCCCTGGGCAGGAAGCGGCGGGTGGTGGCCCTGGCAGCTGCCACCACAGCAGCCTTCGTCCTCTGCTTTGCCCCCTTCAACGTCTCTCACGTGGTGGGGTACCTGCGGCGGGAGAACCCGCCCTGGAGGGCCTACGCCGTGCTGCTCACCACCCTCAATGCCTGCCTCGACCCCCTCATCTTCTGCTTCTCCTCTGCTGCCCTGCGACGGGGCCTCCGGCAAGTCTGGGATGCGATGGGGCTCGGTTGGCTCCGGGCCAGGTGCCGGGCACCCTCTGAGAGAAGTGGGGATATGGCTGGGGGGTCTGGAGGCGAGGCGTTGGGCTTGTTGGCGTGTCTGGGGGTCGGTGGCACTGAGCTGGAGGCATCTCAGCAGGCTTCAGGCCTAAGAGAGCCCCAAGGCAGGGCTTTGGAGGCTTGGGGCAGCCATGGGGGTCCCCAGACATCTGGGGATGGTCTTGGGGGAGACAAGGAGCAAAGCCAGGCTGGAGCTTCTGGGGTGGCTGCGGATCCTTGGGCTGGGCTCTGTGACCTGGGTTGAGTCAGCCCCTTCCACCCTTCCCCCTTCCCTTGCCTTCACCCCCTCCCCCCCCCCAGGGTTCAGGGCTGTGGGGGGTTGTGTGTGTGGTGGAAGGGGCACGGATGCCTGAGTCCTCTCCTGGTTCCAGGAGAGCCAAGTGGGTGAAGGTACGGGATGGGGTGGGAACCTGGGCGCCTGCATCCTCTCCAGGCTCCAGGAGAGCCAAGTGGGTGAAAGGAGGCTGGGGGGGGTGGGGAGTGTGTGGAACCATGGTTTCCTCCGTGCTTCCTCCACTCCCAGGAAGCTTCCGGGGGCTCTCCACGTGCCCTGGGGCTGGGATGGGCAGGTGCCCCCTCCCCGTTATCAGGGCAGCGCCTGGGGACTTCCCCGCTGCTGTCCCAGATGGCCAGGCAGGACCCTAACCCTAACCCTAACCCTAACCCTAACCCTAACCCTAACCCTAACCCTAACCCTAACCCTAACCCAACCCAACCCTAACAGCCCTCCCCGTCCCCCCAACCGTGGGGGTCTCTGGCTGCAAGGCATGATCCCAGGCGTCTGGGCCGGCCCCTAACTCAGGCGAGCTGTGGCAATGGGAAGGGGAGGGAAGGCGGGGGGGGGGGTGTCTCTCTCTCCCCTGTGGCTAAATAAACATCCCTCATCCAGTGGTTAAAAATAGCTCAGTGGCTATTCCCAGGCCCTTCCCCACCCTCTCTCTCCTCCCCTTCCCACAGTATGTTTTCCCTCCCTCCCGTACCCACCCTCCCTCCGGTCTGCCAGTTTGGTGATGAGGCCACCAGTGGGCCCTGGGATGCTGTGGAATGAGGCGGGGGGAGATGGGAAAGGCACCAGGGGGGCGACTGGGGGCACCCAGTGGAAATGGAGCCCTCCCCTCCCCCCCAGCTTCTCCCTCACCCCCCCCTTCTGCTGGTTCCTCTGCGGACGTGTGCCCATGAACGTGGCTTCTGTCTGTGGTCAGGAAACTTCAAACTTCCTCAACGTCGTTCAAAGCCACTTCCCTCCCCCCCCCCCCCAAACCCCGGGGGACACAGACGTCCTGGGAACCCATCGGTCTGGGATTTCCCCCTCTGCTCCCCAGACATACACACACCCCAGGCAGACACAGGCATCCCAGGGACCCCAGCATCCAGGTGCCCCCCAGGACGTGTCCTCCATCCCAGAGGCTCCCAGAAGAGGCAAGCACCCATCAGGGGGACCCCCCCCCCCCCCCCTTCCACCCCAGACCGTGGCCCCTCCCCTGGGAGTGCCCTTGGCTGTAACAGGAGGCACCCAGACACCTGGGTCCCATTGGTGCCAGGAGCTGAGGTGAGCACAAGATGGGGTCCGGACAGCGGGCGCAGGGTGTGTGTGTGTGTGTGTGTGTGTGTGTTTGAAGGGGGGAGGGGATGGATGATGGACAGGGACTGAGGGACTGGGACACAGCTGGATGGGGGGATGTTTTGGGTCCTCTTCCCCCAGGCTAGGGAAGGATGCCTGGGAGGTCATGGGGGGAGACAGACACCTGGTTTCCCCACAGTTGGGGGGGGGGGGAGGTACTGGAAGGAACTGGAAGAAACTGGGGGGGTGGGGGGACTGGAACACAGTTGCCATAGGAAGTCAACCTGGTGTAGGGGAGGGGGCAGGAGTGGGGCTGGAGGGTGCTTGGGATGCTCAGGTCCAGCCCTCCTCACCTCTAAAGTGTGTGTGGGAGACACGGGTCTCCCCCTCCCCCCCCCCCCGACATCTGGGTCCCAAGGGGGTGGTGGGAGTGGGTGGGTGGGTGGGAGAGATCAGACTCTTTGGTCGTCCTTATCCCACTCCATCCCTGATAAGTGACTCAGGGGCTTGGCAGAGGGGACCGAGGCACATGTCCAGCTGCTACCTCCCCACTCCCCCCACCACCCTCCCCATCACCACCACCCCATGCCGAGCAGGAAATTAGTTAAACAAATCAGGGTGGCACCAGACACCCTGGTGTCTGGGTCACCTCTGGGAGTGGGAGGAAGTGGTGGAGCCAGGAGAGCTGCTTAGACACCTGGATCCCCTCAGGGTGCACCAGTAGGGGCAGCGCAAGACCCTCCCCCCCCCCCCCCCCCAGATGCCTCTGTCCTCTCCAAGTCCCCTCTGGGTCCATTGGTTGGAGTAGGACAAGCCACCCAGCTGTCTGCATCTCCCCCCAAATATGAGTCACAGCATGTAGCACTGTGTACCCTTTCCACCCACCCTGTCCTCCCCACATCCCCTTTACAGGCCTATGTCTCTCTGCAGCGCTGTCCTGCCACCATGTTGATCCTCATTGCCTATGTGTTGACCTTCATTGTGGGCTTGCCAGCCAACATCTTCACCTTTGTTACCCTCCTGGGCAAGGCACGCCGCCGTGTCAACCCTGCTGACATCCTCCTGCTCAACCTGACCATCGCTGACCTCCTCCTCCTCCTCTTCCTCCCTTTCAAGATGGCAGAAGCAGCTGCTGACATGACCTGGCCCTTACCGATTGTCCTCTGCCCTGTGGCCAACTTCTGCTTCTACTCCAGCATCTATCTCAGCAGTCTCTTCTTGGCAGCACTCAGTGTTGAGCGCTATCTTGGTGTTGTCTTCCCCCTCCAGTTCAAGAACAGGCGGAGGCTGGGGCGGACAATGGCTGCCAGCGCCATCCTCTGGCTTTTGGCCTGTTCTCATTGCTCCATTGTCTTTGTGGCACAGTATCATGGTGATGGTAGTAGACAGTCCACGGTCTTGAAGCCTGGTAGCTTTGTGGACAACGGGTCTCGGGGCTTTAGACCAGATGGCTCCATGGTCAATGGGTTCAAGCCTGGTGGCTATGGGATGTCCAACCCTGATGGCTTCAACCCCAACAGCTTTAATCCCAGTGGCCCTAGAATCTCCAGCTCTGATGGCCCCATCTCTACTGGCTTCAGCCCAAGTAGCTCTGGAATCTCCAGCCCTGACGGCTTCAACCCCAAGGTCTTCAAGATCTACAACCCCAATGGCTTCATGGTCAATGGTTCCAAGACTTCCAATGGTGACATCTCCATCCCCAATGGCTCCAGGATCTCCAGTCCAAGTGGCCCCGAGCCCTATAACTCCAAAGTCTTCACCAACAATGTCACAACCGTCCCTGGCGTCTCCACCATTGCTGATGTCTCCTGGACCTCCAACATCCACAGCACGGCTGTTCCCAACCATCTTGCTGCTTCTAGCAGCCACAGTGATACCAACAGCAACAGTACCTACAAGTGCTATGATGATTTCTCAAAGGAGCAGCTGAGCTTTGTCCTCCCACTGCGGCTGGAGCTATTTCTTGTTCTCTTCCTCCTACCGTTTGCTGTTACCATTTTCTGCTACATCAACTTTGTGCGGGCTCTCCTTGCCCGGCCTAATATTCCGCTGGAGAAGAAGCAACGGGCTGTGGGTTTGGCTGTGGCCACCATGGTCAATTTTGGGGTTTGCTTTGCACCCTACAACATCTCGCATGTGGTAGGCTTTGTGCTGCATGAGAGCCCAGCATGGAGGTCCTATATTTTGTTCCTCACCAGTCTCAATGCTGCTCTTGACCCTTTCATCTTCTACTTCTCCTCCACGGCCATACAGAGGGCTGTGGCTGGGGTGGTGGTGGCTGTGCGGGACAAGCTACGAGCCATGGTGGTCTGTTGTTATGGGGAGTGACCAATGAGCACACCCTGCCCAGGATGTGGCTTGCTGACACAATGCTTTAGGGGGGTGGGGTGGGGGACACAACACGGGCATGCACGGACAAAGGGCCTCACAATAGGGGCTATGGATTTGATTGGGTAAGGGCAAGTGTGTGTGTGTGGGGGGTCTGGATTTGGGGGTGGGGTGGGGTTGCACTTTGAAGGGCTTTGGAAAATGGTGATATTTCCAATGTCCATGGGGTTGTAGTCAGCTTGGACCAGTGGATCTGAGTCATGGCATCAATCAATGTCAGGTCATAGTGATATCTCCAATGTCTTTGGGGCCACGCTGATGAGTTTGAAGTTGATGGTTTCTACAGGTCTGTGATCTCCACGGGACCGAGGCCTCTTTGGTGCCATGAGGCCAAGGCCTCTGTGGGTCGGAGGGCTACAAGGATCCATGTGGACATCTTGATCTCTGACCTCTGTGGATTGCGGGCCTCTGTCCCTTGTGGCCCACACCATCCCCACCACCCCACTCTCTGCGCACCGAGCAAGGAATCTGGAACTGCTGGACTGGCTGCAGAGCCACACGCCGGGCCCCACGGAGGTGGTTCTGGTGGCCACCAGCCCACTGCTGTAGGAGCAGATGGCAACGGCACTTCCTGTGGGTTCTGCACTGTCTGCACCCCGCCCCCCCCGCCCCCTTGCTGAGTACTTGGAGGGGTCAGGATGCAGGACAGAACAACAATAGCTTACCTGCAGGGAGAATAAATGTGGAGAAATAACTGAAATCTGAGGCTTTGGCTCCATCACAGACCTTCTCCCCCCCACCCCCCCAAATAAAAAAAATAAAAAAACCCTTAAGTTCCTCCCTCCCAGATCCAGAGCGTCCAACCCCCCAGAATGTCTCTGTCCCCCTCTAGAAGCCCCCTACTGTGTCTCCCTCCCCCCCCCCCCCAAAACCCCTGTGACACCCCCCCCCCCCCAGCAGCCCTATTTGTTCTCCATTCATGAGGGTCTTGGGGAGCTCTGGGTGGTCCTGAGGGACTGTGCAAGAACATTCAGGAGTCTGGGGTACATTTGTGTCCGGATGGGTTCTGAGGGGGTTGTAGGGGCAGTGTGTGTTTTATGGGGGGCACTGGGAGGATTTGGGGGGTATTGGGCAGCTCTGGGGGGGGGGGGGGGGATGGGGTGACACTCAACACACTAACAGAAAGGCAATAGAAGTGCATGGAAATAGTAATGTTTGATATTATCTGTTATTTAAATGTCCATATTGCTGTTATTTATCCCTCCATGCTTGTTGGTAACATCTCAGTACCTTCCTGCTGCTGTCTAGAGCCTTCCAGAAGCATCTAGGGTACACTGGGAGGCCTCTATGGTGTTCAAGAGAGCATTTTGGGACCTGAAAGACCTCTAGAGTGCACTAGATGACACTAGAGTGCTGTGTAAAGCTACCAGTACACTCCGAGTACTGTCTAGAGACCCCAGTACCTTCCAAGAACCCTCTAGCATTGTCTAGAGACCCTCTCAGGGCCTCTCCAGTGACCCCAGTGCTCCCTACAGCATCCTAGAACAATCCCAGTACTACACAACTGCAGAGGATCCAGAGAACAGTGGAGGAACACAGGATGCCTCCAGTGCGCCAGAGAAAGCTGTAGAGAGCCCTGCGATGCCTCGAGAGGATTCTGTTGGGAGCACTTTTTGATTGGAGAAAGTGGCGCCGTACGTGTTGTCTAGGGTCCTACTTAGGGTTCGGCTCAGTGTTCCAGTTAGGGTTATGTTTAGCGTTGTTTGGAAAGAGAGAAGGTGCAGAGTGGAGTTGCGTAA
>NW_024429111.1:0-39088 GCF_009769625.2 Cygnus olor
GCGCTCCACCAGCGTCAGGATGCAGCCGCGCACCCGGTACGGCTGGGGGGGGCTCAGCGTGAACACCCCAAAATCACCCCGAAATCACCCCAAACCTCCCCCCAGCCCCCCCCAGACTGCCCCCAAAGCCCCCCCGGAAACCCCCCCAAGGTGACCCCAAAGCCTCCGCAAAAGCCCCCAGAGGTGCCCAGAAACCACCCTGAAAGACCCCAAAGACCCCGAACTCCATCTAAAGCCCCCCTGAAAGAGCCCAGAAGAGCCGAAACTGCCCCCAAAATCCTCCAAATGACCCCGAAGCCCCCCAAAACCCTCCCTACACCCCCAAAAAGACCCTAAAGCCCCCCCTATGGACCCCAAATGACCCCAAACTCCCTCCAAAGCCCCCCCAAAAGACCCAAAAGGACCCCAAAGCCCCCCCAAAGGACCCCAAATTGCCCCGAAAGCCTCCCAAGCGACACCCAGAAGACCCCAAAGGTCCCCGGAAAGCCCCAAAGCCCCCCACAAACCACCCCAAAACGATGACAACCCCCCCAAAAGCCCCCAAAGCGACCCCAAATGACCCCAAACTGCCCCCAAGCCCCCAGAAAGCCCCCCCAAGGACCCCAAAGCCCCCCCAAAAGATCCCAAAGACCCCCAAACGACCCCAAACTCCTCCTAAAGGCCCACCAAAAGACCCCAAACACCCCCAAAAAGACCCTAAGTGACCCCACCCCCCCCCCCAAAGGACCCGAAAGCCCCCAAATTCCCTCCAAAGCCCCCCCAGAGGGACCCCAAAACCCTGCCAACACCCCCCAAAACCCCCAAAGGCCCCTCCAAAAGACCCCAAACTCCCCCAAAGCCCCCCCGAAGAACCCCAAAGCCCCCCAAAAGGACCCCAAAGCCCCCCAAACTCCCCCAAAGCCCCCCCAAAGGACCCCAAAACCTCCCAAACTACCCCAAAGCCCCCCCCGAAGGACCCCAAAGCCCCCAAAGGCCCCTCCAAAAGACCCCAAACTCCCCCAAAGCCCCCCCGAAGGACCCCAAAGCCCCCCCGCAGCCCCCCGCACCTGCTCGGGGTTGGCGAGGTTCTCGGACTCCTCCACGATGTTCTCCCCGATGAAGATCTGGGGGTTGGCGAAGAGCACGTCCAGCAGCTCCTCGATGCACGCCAGGCACTTCTGCCACATCTCGGGCTGGGGGGGGGCGTCAGCACCGACAGCCTGCCCCACGGCGCCCCATAGAGCCCCACGGCGCCCCACGGCCTGCCCCACAGTGCCCCACGGCGCCCCATAGAGCCCCACGGCGCCCCATAGAGCCCCACGGCGCCCCACAGCCTGCCCCACAGTGCCCCACGGCGCCCCATAGAGCCCCACAGAGCCCCACGGCCTGCCCCACGGCGCCCCATAGAGCCCCACAGCCTGCCCCACGGCGCCCCATAGCCTGCTCCACGGCGCCCCACGGCCTGCCCCACAGTGCCCCATGGCCTGCCCCATAGAGCCCCACAGCGCCCAATAGAGCCCCACGGCCTGCCCCATAGAGCCCCACAGAGCCCCACAGCCTGCCCCACAGCGCCCAATAGAGCCCCACAGCCTGCCCCACGGCGCCCCACAGCCTGCCCCACGGCGCCCCACAGCCTGCCCCACGGCGCCCCATAGAGCCCCATAACATGCCCCATAGCCTGCCCCACAGTGCCCAATAACCTGCGCCATAGCACCCCACAGCACCCCATAACCCACCCCGTAGTGCCCCACAGCGCCCCGTAACCTGCCCCATAGCGCCCCATAACCCACCCCACAGCGCCCCGCAACACCTCATAACCCACCCCATAGTGCCCCACAGCACCCCATAACCCCCCTCGTAGTGCCCCACAGCACCCCATAATCTATCCCACAGTGCCCCATAGCACCCCGCAGCACCCCATAACCCGCCCCACACCACCCCAGTGCCCCATAAGCTGCCCCACAGCCTGCTCCATAGTGCCCAACAGCACCCCATCACCTACCCCATAGCCTGCCCCACGCAGCCCCATAACCCGCCCCACAGTGCCCCATAACCTGCCCCATAGCACCCCGCAGCACCCCATAACCCCCCATAACCCGCCCCGCAGAGCCCCAGTCCCCCATAACCTGCCCCACAGAGCCCCACAGCGCCCCACGGCCCGCCCCATAGCGCCCCACGGCCCGCCCCACAGCGCCCCACCTTCATGTAGGTGGCCAGGTTGGGGTTGTAGTCGTAGAGCGAGGCGATGATGTTGAACTTGATCTTCACCTCCAGCGCCACCCCCAGGTTGTTCTCGTTGGCGATGCCCACCAGCAGCTGCAGCAGCTCGATCTGCGCCGCCCTGCGCCGGGGGTCAGCCCCACGGCCTGCCCCACAGCCTGCCCCACAGCCGGCCCCACAGCCGGCCCCACAGCCTCACCGGTCCGTCCCCTTCTTGCCGCGCGCCTGCAGGATCTCGTTGAGCTTCTTCACCACCACGGCGTGCGTGATCTCCGTGCCCTTGGCGAACATCTTGGGCTTCTCCTGGGGGCGCGTGTGGGGCGGGGTGTGGGGCTGCCCCACGGCGCCCCGCCCCGCGGCGCCGCCTCGTGGTCCTGCCCCGTTCTGTGGCCCTATTACGCCGCCCCACAGCGCTGCCCCATTGCCCTACTTCAAGGCACCGCCCCATAATCCTGCCCCATAGCACTGCCTCATCGCGTAGCCCCACGGCCCTGCCCCATAACCTTGCCCCGCAACCCCGCTGCGTAGCCCCATAGCGCTTTCTCATAGCCCTGCCCCACGCCCAGCCCCACAACCCCACTCCCTAGCCCTACCCCACGCCCAGCCCCACACCTTGACCAGGGGCACGCCGCCCTTGACCTTCTCCCACTCGCCGCCCTCGTTGTCGTCCTCCTCGTCCTCGTAGCGCCGCGCCTTGCGGTCGTGCTTCTTCTTCGCCTTCTCCTCGCGCTTCTTCTCGCCCCCGCGCTTGTCCTCGTCCCTGGGGGGGCAGCGTCACCCCCTGCCCCTCTCGGGGGGGGTGGGGGTGGGGGTTGGGTTCGGGGCGGTTTTGGGGCGTTTCGGGGGGATTTGCTCACTTTTTGAGGAACTTGGAGGCCAGCGACGTGTACTTGCCCTCGTCCTCGTCCGACTCCGAGTCCGTGTCCGAGTCCGAGGAGCCCCAATCCTCGTCGTCCTCCGAGTCCTCCGAGTCCTCGTCCTCCTGGGGACGGCACCGACCCCGAATCAGCCCCAAATCCCCCCAAACTCACCCCACATCCCCTCTAAATCCCCCCAAATCCCTTGAAACTGCCCAAATCCCCCCCCCCCAAAACCCCAAACCCCACCTAAACCCACCCAAATCCACCGAAATTACCCAAAATCCCCCAAAACCTTCCCCCAAACCCCTCAAGCCACCTCTGTAAAAACCCAAGTCCCCCAAAAACGCTCCCCGACCCCCCCATAATCCCCACAAACCCTTCGAATTACCCCCGCACAAACCCAAATCCCCCCCAAATCTCCTCCAGGCCCCCAAATCACTCCCACAAAAAAACAAATCCCCCCAAAACCCCCCCCAAGGCTCTCAAACTACCCCCGTAAAATCCCAAATCCTCCTTAAAGTCCCCCAAGTCCCCTAAGGCCCCCAAACTCCCCCCCAGTCCCCTCTAAACCTCTCAAATTACCCACACAAAACCCCAAATCCCCGCTCTATGCCCCAAATCCTCCCCAAACCCCCCCAAATTACCCCTGTAAGCCACCAAGCCTCCTCCCCCAGTGCCCCCCAGACCCCCCCAAAATCCCCCAAGCCCCCCCATATTTCCCCACCTCCATCTTCTTGAGGAAGCGGCCCCGCGCCTCCCCGGCCTCCTTCTTCTTGAGGAAGGCGGCGGCGCTCAGCCCGTCCTCGTCCTCGTCCTCCTCCGACGAGCTGGAGCCTGCGGGCGGCACGGTCAGCCCCACGGCCTGCCCCACGGCGGGTCCCTGCCCCACGGCCTGCCCCACGGCGGGTCCCTGCCCCACAGCGGGTCCCATAGCGGATCCCTGCCCCACAGCCTGCCCCATGGCGGGTCCCTGCCCCACGGCCTGCCCCATAGCAGGTCCCAGCCCCATAGCAGGTCCCTGCCCCACAGCCTGCCCCATAGCAGGTCCCATAGCCTTGCCCCATGCCAGGTCCCGGCCCCATAGCAGGTTCCTGCCCCACGGCCTGCCCCATGGCAGGTCCTTGCCCCATAGCCTTGCCCCATAGCAGGTCCCTGCCCCACAGCCTACCCCCCAGCGGGTCCCTGCCCCACAGCGGGTCCCATAGCGGACCCCTGCCCCACAGCCTGCCCCATGGCGGGTCTCTGCCCCACAGCCTGCCCCATGGCGGGTCCCATAGCCTTGCCCCATAGCAGGTCCCTGCCCCAAAGCCCACCCCCCAGCGTGCCCCTGCCCCCCCAGCGTGCCCCACGCACCCTCCGAGTCGCGGCTCTTCTTCTCCTCGTCCTCATCCGCCGACTGCTCCGGGTTCTGCAGGGGCCAGCACCAGGGTGAGCGCCCTCCCCGCCCCGCAGCCCGCCCCGCGGCGCCCCGCGGCGCCCCCCCCCACCTGCTTGTAGCTGGCGATCAGCGCCTCGTAGTCGCGGTTGTACTTGCGGATCTTCTGCCGCAGGGTGCTCAGCGCCTTGGCGTTGTTCTTGTTCATCTTCTTCTTCCCCTCCTTGTCCTCCCACAGCTGCGGGGCGGCACCGCCGGGCTCAGCACCGCGCCGCGGGGCCCAGCACCGCCCCGCGGGGCCCCAGAACCGTCCCCCCTCCCCGGGACCTCGTTGAGGTAGTCCTCGAGGTCGGCCAGGATGCGGACGTAGAAGCGGGGGACGCCCTCCTTGTCCACGATGCCGCGCGCCTTGGCGAAGGCCCGGCCCAGCAGCTCGAACTCCTCCAGGCACTTGGTGACGTCGCGGATCTTCATGGCGTTGCGGATCGTCTTGATCAGGTTGGTGAGCTCCTCAAAGCTGGGGGCAGGGCCGGGGGTCAGCCCCACAGCGCGCCCCACAGCCGGCCCCACAGCGCGCCCCACAGCGCGCCCCACGGCTCACCGCTTGTCCTTGGCGCTGCGCACCACGCGCTTGGTGTCCTCCTCATCCTCGCTCAGCAGGATGGGCCTGGGGGGGGGGGCGTGAAAAGGTGTGGGGCTGCCCCATAGATCCCCCCTGCACCCACAGAGTCTCCCCCAGCCCCACAGATCCCCCCCCAGCCCCATAGATCCGCCCTAGCCCCACAGATTCCAACCCCAGCCCCACAGACCCCCCCCAGCCCCACAGACCCCCCCCCCGGCCCCACAGACCCCCCCTCACTTGCTGTAGTTGCCGCCCGCCGGCTTGGCCACGAGCTCGTCCCCCGACACGGAGGACTCGGACTCGCTGTCGGAGCCGGTGGTGAAGAAGCGCGACATCCTGCGGGGGGAGGGGGGGCGTCAGTGGGGCGCCCCGTAGCGCCTGGCCCCATAGATCCCTGCCCCATAGATTCCCGCCCCACAGCGCCCGGCCCCATAGATCCCCGCCCCCCCCCCCACAGGTTCCCCCGTCTCCCGCGTACCTCTGCCCCCCGGCCCCCCGCCCCGCGGCCCCCCCGGCCCCCAGTGTCCCCGCCCCACGGAGCCCGGCCCCAGGGAGCCTCCGCGCCAGAGATCCCAGCCCCACAGCCCCCGGCTCTCCGGCCCCGCGGCCCCCCCCGCCCCACGGATCCCGGATCCCGGCCCCGCGGCCCCCCCCGCCCCCCAGCCCCAGCCCCTGCCCCTGCCCCACGGATCCCGGCCCCGCGGCCCCCCCCCCCGCCCCGCAGCCCCCGCCCCACGGATCCCGGATCCCCCCCCCGCCCCCCCAGCCCCCGCCCCACGGATCCCGGATCCCCCCCCCGCCCCCCCGCCCCCGCCCCACGGATCCCGGCCCCGCGGCCCCCCCCCCGCTCACGCGGCCGCTCCGCTCCCGGCGCTGCGCAGCACGGAAAGGCCGGGCCCCTCCCCCCTCCCGCGCGACGGAAGTGACGCCACCGCCCCCCGCGCCCGACGGCACGCCGGGAAACCGAGTCCGGGCCGGGCCCCGCCCTCCCCCCGGGCCCCGCCCCCTCGAGCCCCGCCCCCTCCCCCCAAGCCCCGCCCGCAGACGCCGGAGCCGGGAGGGAGGGGCGGGGACGTTTATTGGGGGCGTGGCCGGGCGGGGGCGCGGTCAGGGGGCGGGGCAGAAGGCCCGGTGCGCGCCCAGCGCCGCCCCCGCCGCCAGCGCGATCCCGGCGGAGTCGGACACGGAGCCGGCGGCGGCCGCGAACTCGCGCTCGGCCCGGGGGGACTGGGGGGGGGAGAGACCCGTGGGGACGCCGCAGGGACACGGGGGGGCCCCGCGGGGACCCCGGAGGGACCCCACAGGGACCCCCGGAGAGACCCACAGAGATCCCATAGGGACCCCACGGGGACCCCACAGGGACCCCACAGGGACCCCACGGGGACCCCATAGAGATCCCACAGGGACCCCGTAGGGACCCACAGAGATCCCATAGGGACCCCGTAGGGACCCCATAGGGACCCCACAGGGACCCCCGGAGGGACCCATAGAGATCCCATAGGGACCCCACGGGGACCCCACAGAGATCCCATAGGGACCCCTGTAGGGACCCACAGAGATCCCATAGGGACCCCATGGGGACCCCACAGGGACCCCACAGGGACCCCACAGGGACCCCATAGAGATCCCATAGGGACCCCTGTAGGGACCCACAGAGATCCCATAGGGACCCCGCAGGGAGCCCGCAGGGACCCCGCAGGGACCCCCATAGGGACCCCCACAAGGAGCCCGTAGGGACCCGACAGGGACCCCATGAGGACCCCATAGAGATCTCATAGGGACCCCTGTAGAGACCCACAGAGATCCCATAGAGACCCCACGGGGACCCCACAGGGACCCCACAGGGACCCCGTAGGAACCCCACAGGGACCCCACAGGGACCCCATAGAGATCTCATAGGGACCCTTGTAGGGACCCACAGAAATCTCATAGGGACCCCACGGGGACCCCATAGAGACCCCACAGGGACCCCCCGGGGACCCCTGGCTGCCCCACAGCAGGACCCATGGGACCCACAGAGGCCCACAGCAACCCGTGGAGGCCCCATAGGGACCCCTACCCGCCCCCTAGGGACCCATAGCGCCCCCTAGGGGGACCCATGGGCCCCGCAGAGACCCGCAGGGACCCACAGCGGGACCCGTGGGACTCGCAGCGCCCCACAGAGACCCCTAAGTGCCCCATGGAGACCCCCAGGGCCCCCCAGCTGCCCCCCAGTGACCCGCAACCACCCCGCAAAGCCCCCAAACCACCCCCCGGCACCCCCCAGCGCCCCACAATGACCCCGCAGTGCCCCGTAACCGCCCCCACGGCGCCCCACGGGGCCCCCCCGACGCCCCCCCAGCTCCCCCCGGCCACCCCCCGGCGCCCCCCAGCCCCCCCGTAGCGCCCCCAGCTGCCCCACGGAGTCCCCCAGCCGCCCCCTAAAGGCCCCGTAACGCCCCGCGGCGCCCCCCCCCCGGCCCCGCGGCGCCCCCCGGGGCCCCCCCCGGCGCCCACCTCCGTGCGCACGTTGAGGAAGGCGTTCCCGTAGGCCGTGCCCCCCAGCAGCCCCTCCAGCAGCACCAGGGCGAAGGCGGCGCCGAGGCCGGGCAGGAACGGGGCGGCCACGGCCCCCAGCAGCACCCCCGCCGTCAGCCCCTGGGGGCGGGGCCACGGGGGGCGTGATCGGGGGCGGGGCTACGGGCACGGGGCGGGGCCGCGGGCGTGGTCAAACGGGTGGGCGGGGCCAGGTGGCCGTGGGGCGGGGCCGTGGGGCGGGAGGCCCGGTGGCAACTACGGGGCGGGGCCGCGGGTGCGCCCGAGGGGCGCGGCCTCGTCAGGGCGCGGTCGGGGTGGGCGTGGCCTACGGGGGGCGTGGCCTACGGGGGGCGTGGCCTACGGGGGGGGCGCGTCCCCACCTGCAGCAGCGCCAGCACCCAGATGGGGCGGAAGCGGCAGCAGCGCAGCGACGAGCGGGAGGCGAAGACGGCGGCTTGGTACAGCAGCTGGTACCTGCGGCGCCACCCACGGCTGCCCCACGCATCCCCGCCCCACGGCCCCGCCCCACGGCCCCGCCCCACACATCCCCGCCCCACGGCCCCGCCCCACACCCCCCCGCCCCACACCCCCCCCGCCCCACACATCCCCGCCCCACACATCCCCGCCCCACACCCCCCCGCCCCACACATCCCCGCCCCACACATCCCCGCCCCACACCCCCCCGCCCCACACATCCCCGCCCCACACATCCCCGCCCCACACCCCCCCGCCCCACACCCCCGGGCTCACCAGCGGTACTGCTCGCTGTGGGTCAGGGAGGACTCGGGGAAGTAGAGCAGCTCCAGCTGGGGGGAGACGGGGGCTGCCCCACGGCGCGTGGCCTGCCCCACGGCGCGCCCCGCACCGCCCCATAGCGCCCCGCAGCGCTTCCTCCCAGCCCCACACCTCCCCCCTTCAGCCCCATAGCGCCTCTCCCAGCCCCACACTTCTCCCTCCCCAGCCCCACAGCAACCCCCCGGCCCCGCAGCGCCCTCCCCCGGCCCCATATCTCCCACCCCACATCTCCCCCGTCAGCTCCACGCTGCTTCCCCCCAGCCCCACGGCTCCCACCCCACTCCCCCAGCGCCCCCCAGCGCCCCATAGCACCCCCAGCGCCCCATAGCGCCCCCCAGCCCCACCAGGCCCTGGTTGATGAAGTACTCCGCGAAGTAGACGAAGCCGAGCGGCGCCATGTGCTTGAAGATCCTCTGGGGGGGGCAGGAGGCGGTGAGGACCCCCTGCCCCACACCCCCTGCCCCATAGCGCGCCCCATAGCGCGCCCCACACCCCCTGCCCCACGTCCCGCCCCACATCCCCCCCAGACGCCGCGTCCTTCTCCTGTCCTCACGTCTCCCGCCCCGCGCCGTGCCCCACCCCCTGCCCCACGCCCCCTGCCCCGAATCCCCCCCCCCACCACGCCCCACTCCCTCCCTCACGCTCCCTGCCCCACACCCCGCCCCGCAGCCCTGCCCCCCCCTCACCTTCACCACCTTCCACTTCTGCGCCGCCCCCAGCCCCACATCGGGGCCGGGCCCCAGCAGCGGCTCCTGGGCCGGGGGGGGAGCCTGGGGGGGCCGCAGGAGGCAGAAGTAGCTGCGGGGACGGAACCGTGGGGCAGCTGTGGGGCCGCTGTGGGGCCGCTGTGGGGCAGACTGTCGGGTGGCAATGGGGCGGCCATGGGGAAGTTATGGGGCAGCCATGGGGCGGCTATGGGGTGGCCATGGGGCGGTTGTGGGGCCACCATGGGGCCTCTATGGGGCAACCATGGGGCAGCCATGAGGCCATTATGGGGCAGCCATGGGGAACTTATGGGGCCACCATGGGGTCATTATGGGGCAGCCATGGGGCGACTACGGGGAAGTTATGGGGTGGCTATGGCGAAGTTATGGGGCAGCCATGGGGTCATTAAGGGGCAGCTATGGGGTGGCTATGGGGCAGCTGTGGGGAAGTCATGGAGTGGCTATGGGGCGGCCATGGGGAACTTATGGGGCCACCATGGGGTCATTATGGGGCAGCTATGGGGCGGCTGTGGGGAAGTTATGGGGCAGCCATGGGGCGGCCACGGGGCGGCTGTGGGGCGGCAGCCCCCCTACCTGAGCAGCGTCAGCGGCGGCAGCAGCAGCAGCGGGAGCAGCGCCCGGGGGGGGCTGAGCCCGGCCTGCGTCAGCCCCAGGTAGGCCAGGGCCCCCCCCAGCCCCGCCGCCCCCGTGCCCGAGGACCAGCAGGACAGCGCCGAGCTGGGGGCGGCCGCGACCCATAGAGGCACCGCCGGACCCACAGCGGGGCCGCCGGAGCCATAGGGACACCCCCAGCCCCGTAGCGGTGTCCCCTGCCCCATAGGGACGCCCCCAGCCCTAAAGGGACATTCCCCCAGGAACCTCCCCAGCCCCGCAGCCCTATTCCCAGCCCCATAGCGACCCCCTCCGAGCCCCATAGGGACACCCCCAGCCCCATAGGGACACCCCCAGCCCCACAGCACCACCCCCAGCCCCACAGCACCACCCCCAGCCCCACAGCCACGTCTCCAGCCCCATAGCAGTCTCCCCGGCCCCACATCGCCCACCCAGCCCCAGACGAGCACCCCCAGCCCCACAGCGACCCCCCAGCCCCACATCTCCTGCCCCAGCCCCACAGCGACCCCCGTCGTTCCCCCTTACCTACAACCCCCGCACCCCCCAGCCCCACAGGGTGCCCCCCCCCGCCCCACAGCGCCCCCGCGGCCCGTAGCGACCCCCCTGCCCCATAGCACCCCCCCCCCCCCCAGCCCCGTACCTGGGGTACAGGGAGCTCAGCGCCAGGAACGTCACCTCCCCCAGCCCCGAGGAGGCGCTGGCCAGGACCACGCCTGGGGGGCAGCAAAGTCACCCCCGCCCCACAGATCTGCCCCACAGCCCCACCCCACAGATCCGCCCCATAGACCCGCCCCACGGCGCCCTACTCACCCACCAGGCTGACGGCCACGCCGGCGGCGGCGGCCACGAGCGCGAAGCTGCCCCACGCCGCGGCGGTGACGGCGACGACGCGCAGGCTTGGGGGGCGCGGGGAGACATCGGTGGGGCTGCCCCATAGCGCCGCAGCCCCCCCCCCCCCACCCCCCCCCAACTCACTTGTAGGGCAGGAGGTGGATGCAGAAGGGGGCGGCCAGCTTGATCAGCAGCGTGGGCAGGATGTCGGCCAGCAGCACCGCCTGCCGGGACCCACGGCTTGGGGGGCTGCCCCATAGCGCCCCACAGCCTCCGGGGCCGCCCCACGGAGCCCCACGTCCTAGGGGGCCGCCCCACGGAGCTCTCTAGGCTGTGGGGCTGCCCCATGGAGCTCTGTGTGGCTGCCCCATAGCGCCCCGCATCCCGCGGCCCAGCCCCGTAAGTAAAACCCCACAGAAAACAAACTAGAAAAGAAAGACCCCGCCCCCACGGCCCCACCCACCCAAGCCCCGCCCCCCATCGAGCCCCACCTGCTTAAGCCCCGCCCCCTCCCTTAGGCCCCGCCCCCTCCCCTAGGCCCCGCCCCTCACCCCAGTGGAGATGGGGCTGCAGTCGTAGCGGGAGCCGTTCCGGGGGGCTGGCGGCATCTGGGGGGGGGGGACGGGGGGCGTCACGTGAGGGTGGTGGGGTCACGTGAGGGTTGGGGGGGGTCACGTGAGGGTGTGTGTGTGGGGGGGTCACGTGAGCCCCCCCATGGGTCCGGGACCCACCTCGGGGGGCCGCAGGATGTCGTGGGCGGCGCTGAGCATCACCACGTACGGGGTGTTGTTGCAGAGCCCCAGCAGCCTGGGGGCGAGCCCCATAAGCGTGGGGCCGTTCCCCCCAAGTGTGGGGTCGCCCCCCAAGTGTGGGGCACCCCCCGAGCGTGGGGCACGTGCGCGGGGCTCACCAGAAGGCGGCGTCGTTCCGGCAGCGCTCGGCCAGGGGCGGCTCCGGGGGGTCCTCGTCTGCGGGGGGGGGCAGTGTGGGGCGGGCTATGGGGCAGGTGTGGGGCAGGTGTGGGGCTGGGTGTGGGGCGGGCTATGGGGCAGGTTAAGGGGCTGTAGGGGGCGCTACGGGGCAGGGCCGGGGCGCTGTGGGGCGGTTGTGGGGTGCCGTGGGGCAGGCTGTGGGGCGGGCTATGGGGCAGGTTAAAGGGCTGCATGGGGCGCTATGGGCTGGTGTGGGGCAGGGCTGGGGCGCTGTGGGGTGGGCTATGGGGCGGGCTATGGGGCGCTATGGGGTGCTGTGGGGCGCTATGGGGCGGGCTGTGGGGCGCTGTGGGGCGCTGTGGGGCGCTATGGGGCGCTATGGGGCGGGCTATGGGGCGGGCTGTGGGGCGCTATGGGGCGCTATGGGGCGCTATGGGGCGGGCTGTGGGGCGCTGTGGGGCGCTGTGGGGCGCTATGGGGCGCTATGGGGCGGGCTGTGGGGCGCTGTGGGGCGCTATGGGGCGGGCTATGGGGCAGGCTGTGGGGCGCTATGGGGCGCTGCGGGTCCGGCCCCGCCGCTCACCGCCACCCCCGGGCTGCGCCGGCTCCGCCATCGCTGCAGGGAGCGGCTCCGTCACGTGACCGCGGCGGCACGTGACCGTCGGAGGGCACGTGACCGCGCCGCTCGTGGGGGGGGGGAAGGCGGGCGCGTCGCCATGGAGACGGCGCCGCCGCCGTCTTGACGCCGTGGGGCCCCGACGCGTGGGGCCAGCGCGGGTGGGACCCCGCACGCGGGGGGGGCTCAAATGCGGGGCCGGGACGTGCGGGGCCCCGGCGCGTGGGGCAGCCCCGAGCCACGACTCCGCGTCTCCTCTAATCCGCTTTTATTGCCCCCCCCGCCCCCCCCCCCACAGCGCCGCCCTCGTTAGGGCCGGGCGCTAACGAACCCGGGGGGGTCCCGGGGGGGTCCCGGGGGGGGATCCCCGCAGCAGCGCGAGGTCGCGCAGGGCGCGCAGCAGGAAGAGCTCCGTCGCCCGCAGCAGCGCGAAGGCCTCGCGCCGCCGGCCCCATTCGCCGTGGGGCGGCCGCCGGGGGGCCGGGGGGTGCTGGGGGGGCGGGGGGGGGGGCGCCCAGCTGGGGGAGGGGGGGGGGGGGGTCAGGTGTGGGGCAGGGACCCGTGTGGGGGGAGGGGGGGGGCCTGGGGGGCTGCTGGGGGGTTCCTGCCCCGCAGACCCCTCCATGCCTCCCCCCGCCCCACGGGTCCCCCCCCGAGGCACCCCACAGCATCCCCCCCACCCCATAGCCCCCCACCCCACAGCTCCCCGGCCCCATAGCCCCCCTCCTGCCCCACCGAACCCCGGCCCCACACCACCCCCAGCCCCACAGCTGCCCCATAGCCCCACATCTCCCCCCATAGCCCCCCCATAGCCCCCCCATAGACCCCCACAGCCCCCCCATAGCTCCCCCAGCCCCCCCCCCCCCCCCCAGCCCCACATCTCGCCCCCCAGCCCCCCACCTCCCCACACCCCCCCCCCGTCCCCACCTGCGCCCCCAGGTGCCGGCCGAGGTCCCGCAGGTCCCAGCCCAGGTCCCGCGCCCGCTGCCCCACGTCCGGCCGCCCGGCCGCCCCCTCGCCCCGGCCCAGCGCCCCCAGGCCCCCCCGCAGCAGGGGCAGGCGGCGCCCCAGGGCCTCCAGGCGCTGCGGGGCCTGGGGGGGCACAACGGGGGGGGGGGGGTGTCAGGGCTGCCGGCCCCATGGGGACCCCCCCCGCCCCATAGCGGCAGCCCCTGCCCCATAGCGACCCCTAGAGAGCCCCCCGAGCCCCACGGCGGGCCCCTGTGACCCCATAGAACCCCCCCAGTGCCCCATAGCGAGCCCCTGTGACCCCATAGAACCCCCCCCGTGCCCCATAGGGACCCCAAATGCCCCATAGACCCCCCCCACCCCGCCCCATATGGACCCCCAGTGCCCCATAGGGACCCCCCATACCCCACAGGGACCCCCATGCCCCCCTGCCCTGCCCCAGAGCGACCCCCTGGACCCCGCAGAGACCCCCGACCTCCCCCAGTGCCCCACAGGGACCCCCCCAACACCCCATAGAGGCCCCGTGCCCCACAGAGACCCCCCTGCCCTGCCCCATAGGGACCCTCCGTGCCCCCATAGAAGCCCCCCAGCGACCCCGTAGGCCCCCAGTCCTGCCCCATAGGGACCCTATGGGCCCCCTTCGGCCCCACAGCGACCCCCAGCCCCTCCCCCCGCCCCAGGCCCCGCCCCAGGCCCCGCCCCCTCCCCATTAAGCCCCTCCCCTCCCCGTTTAAGCCCCGCCCCTCCCCAGTTAAGCCCCGCCCCTCCCCAGTTAAGCCCCGCCCCTCACGCTGAGCGCCAGCCAATCCCTGGCCGCGATGCTGACGAGCAGCGGGTGCCCGGGGGGCGGGGCCAGGTGCAGGCGGGCCCCGTGCAGGCGCTCGGCGGCCTTAAAAGGAAGCAAGGGGGGGAGGGGCGTGGTCACGCGAGGCCGCGCCCATGTAGTGACGTCACGACGTGACCACGCCCCCCCCGCTCACGTAGCTCCGCCGCAGCGCGCGGCTCTCGCCGAGCAGCCGCCGGCACAGCCGCAGCCCGGGCCCGGCGCGGCCCAGCGCCGCCAGCAGCAGCAGCAGCAGCGCCCGCCCCGGCCCCATGGCGCCGCCCGGCCCCGGCCCCGGCCCCGCCGCCTTTAAGGGCCCGGCCCCGGCCCGGTTCCGCTCCCGGTTTCGGTCCCGGTTTCGGTCCCGAGGCCGCGGGGAAGCCCCGGGGCCTGGTTCGGGGGGGGGGGGGAGGAGGACTACAAGCCCCGGCGTGCCCTGCGAGGAGAGGGGGGCGGTGCGCGTGCGCGGGGAGGGAGGGGGGGTGAGGAGGGGGAGGTGCGCGTGCGCAGGGGGAGAGCGGAGGCTGTGGGGGGAGGGGGAGGGAGGAGTGTGCGCATGCGCGCAGTGCGGGGGACTCCCGGAGGGGAGGGGGGAGAGGGGGCGAGGAGACCGCTGCGCGCATGCGCGGCGTGAAATCCCCGATGGGAGGGGGAGTGGGGGAGAGCGCTGCGCGCATGCGCAGTGCGAAATCCCCAGGAGTGGGGGAGAGGACGCGCGCATGCGCAATGTTAAATCCCCGGTGGGAGGGGGAGTGGGGGAACGCCGCGCGCATGCGCAGTGCGTGGAGAGCCTGAGGGGAGGGGGGAGTGAGCGGGAGGGGAATTCCTGAGGGGAGGGGGGAGGAGCGCGCGGCGCATGCGCACGGCGGGAGGGGAGTTCCCTGAGGGGAGGGGGAGGAGTGAGGAAAGCCCCGAGCGCATGCGCAGTGTGTGCGCGCACCACCCGAGGGGAGGGGGGAGGTCGTCCCCCGCGCATGCGCACCGACCTCCCCGCGCGCACCCCCCCCCCCCCCCCCCCAAGATGGCGCTGGTCTCGGCGGACTCGCGCATCGCGGAGCTGCTCGGGGAGCTGCACCAGCTCATCAAGCAGACGCAGGTAGCGGGGCTGGGGGGGCCTGAAGGGGGGTCTGGGGGAATTTGGGGGGGTCCTGCGGGGGTTTGGGGGCGTCCTGGGGGGGCCTGAGGGGGTCTGGGGGTTCCTGAGGGGACTTGGGGGGTTTCTGAGGGGCTCTGAGGGGATTGGGAGGGTCTGAGGGGGTGTGAGGGGTCCTGGGGGGTTTGGGGAGGCTTTGGGCGGTCCTGAGGGGATTGGGGGGAGGCTTTGGGGGTCTCAGGGGGCCCTTGGGAGGTCCTGAGGGGATTTGGGGGCGTCTTGGGGGGGATTGGGGGAGTTTTGGGGGGCCTGAGGGGGCTTGGAGGGGTCCTGGGGGGATCTGGGGGGGGTGTTGAGAGGTTCTGAGGGGATTTTGGGGGGTCCTGAGTGGGCTTGAGGGAGTCCAGGGGTTATATGGGGGGTCTTGAGGGGCTCCTGAGGGGGTCCTGGGGGTCTTTGGGGGGTGTTGACGGGTCCTGAGAGGGCTTGGGGAGGGCCTGGGGGTGTCCTTTGGGGTTCCTGGGGGCTCTTGAGGAGGGTTGGGGGGTTTTGGGGGATCTTGGGGGGTGCTGAGTGACCCTGGGGGGGGTTGGGGGGGGGGTCTTGAGGGAGTCCTGAGGGCACTTGGGGGGGTTCCAGTGGGGTTGGGGGATCTTAGAGCATCAGGAGGGGGGGGTTAGGGGAAGGTGGGGGGCTGTTGAGGGGATTTGGGGGGCACCGGGGGGGGTCCTGAGGGTTTTTGGGGTGCCGCCCCGCAGGAGGAGCGGTCCCGCAGCGAGCACAACCTGGTCAACATCCAGAAGACGCACGAGAGGATGCAGACAGAAAACAAAAGTTGGGGTTTGGGGGATTTGGGGGTCATTGGGGGGGGGGATTTGGGGTCGGGGGAGGGATTTTGGGGGGATTTCAGATGGTTTTGGGGGGGGTTGGGGTGGTTTGAGGGGATTTGGGGGGCTTGGGGGGGATTTAGGGGAAGGGTTTGGGGGTGTAGGGGCGGTTTGGGGTCGGGGTTTGAATTGGGGCGCTTTTGGGGCAATTCATTGTTTATTTTGGGGATGATTCGGCCGGGGTTTGGGGCCGGGAGGGTTTTGGGGCAATTTGGGGCGGTTTTGGGGCCGGGGAAGGGGTCCTAATGCCATGCCCCCCCCCCCAGTCTCCCCCTATTACCGCACGAAGCTGCGGGGGCTCTACACCACTGCCAAGGCGGACGCTGAGGCTGAGTGCAAGTAAGGGTGGGGGGAACGGACCCCACGGACCCGATTCCGCCCTTTTTTGCCCCAAGAACAGCTGGGGTTTGCCCCCCCCCCGTTAATTTTGCCCCTCCCCCCCCCTCCCTCTCCCCCCCCCCCAGCATCCTGCGGAAGGCGCTGGACAAGATTGCTGAGATCAAGTCGCTGCTGGAGGAGCGCCGCATTGGTATGGCCCCAAAACCCCCTGAATTTACCCCAAAATCCCCCCCAAAGTCACCCCACATCCCCTCCTCCCAATTTGACCCCAAAATCTCCTCGAATGTGCCCCAAAATCCCCCCAAAACTGCCCCAAATCCCCCCCAATCCCTCCCAAACCTGATCCTAAATGCCACCCCAAATCCAACCCCAAATCCCTTCAAATTCCCCCCAAACCACCCCAAACGCCGTCACCACCCCCAAATCCCCCCAAATTTCCCCCAAATCTCCCCAAATCCCCTGGCACGCAGCAGAAAACCCCAAGTTCCTCCCATCCCGAGCCCCAAATCGGAGCCGAAATCCCCTGAAATTCCCCCAAAGTGGCGGCCCGTTGCCCAAATTCCCCCGAAACGCGCCCAAAATGGAACTGGGTTTTCCCGGGACGCGTCCCGTCATCGTCACGAGCCCAAAATGTCGCAAACTTTCCCCAAAATGTACCAAAAAGAGCTTCAGAATCCTTTTAATGCTTTTTAAATCATTTAATGCTCGGAGAGGGCCCCCAAATCCCACCAAACCCACCCCAAAGCCCCCCCCCAAACTCATCCAGAAGACCCCAAAACACTTGGAAATTGCCCCAAAATGCAGCCCAAAGACCCCAAAGCGGCCCTAAAAGCCCCAAATCTGCCTCAAATCTCTTTCAATCTCCCCTAAATGCACCCAAATCTGCCCCGGTTTCCCCAAAATGTTTTTTTTGTTTGTTTATATGGTTTTAAATTTTTCGTATGTTTTCGTTATTTGGGCTTAAATTTTCTTGTGGTCCCCCAAATTCCGCCCAATCCCCCCCAGTTTGTGTTACATTCTCTTTATTTTCCCTCAAATTGCCCTAAAAGTTGCTTGTGTTGTCCCAAAGTGTCCTAAATTTCCGCTCCTATCCTCCCCAAAATTTTTTTTGAGTTTCCTGTTATCAGCTTAAATCATTTGTGTCACTTTAAGTGATCCTAAACCCTTTTTGTATCGCTTTTCGGCCTTAAATTTATGCCTGTATCCCCCCAGACTCCCCCAATACCCCCCAAAACTTCTCTAAAGCCCCAATATTTCCTTATATTTTTTATCATGCCCCCCCAAACTCCCCGTATCCCACCCCAAATCCCCATAAATCCCCCCCATATCCCCCCAAACACCCCAAAATACTCTTAAATTCCCCCCAAAATCCTAACAAATCCCCCAAACTACCTGCAAACTCCCACAAACGCCCCCAAAACCTTCTTAAATCCTCCCACATTCTCCTAAATCCTCCAAACTCACCCCAAATCTTCCTAACTCTCCCCAAAATCCTCCTAAACGCTCCTAAACTCACCCAAAATCCTACTAAATCCCCCATATCCCCCCACAATTCGCCCCGAACTTCCCCCAAAACCTTCCTAAATCCCCCCAAATTCTCCTAACTCCCCCAAAATCCGCTTAAATGCACCCAAACTCCCCGCAATTTCCTGCTAAATCCCCCAAACTAACCCCAAAACTCCCCTGTACCCCCCAAAATCCGCCTGTACTCCCCGAAATTCCCCCAAACCCCCCCCAAACTCCCTCCAAATCTTCCTAAACTCTCCTGAAATCCCCCCTGAATGCCCCAAAACTCCCCAAAATCCTACTAAACCCCCCCCATCCTCCTCGCCCCCCAAACCCTCTGAAACCCCCCCAAAATGCCCCAAAATCTTCCAACCCCCCCCCACATGCCCTCCCCACACCCCCCACATGCCCCTCCCCTGGCCACACCCACCACAACGCCCCGCCCCTGCGGCCACGCCCCCACAAAGCCCCGCCCACTGAGCATGGCCCCCTGCTCCCAGTGGCCAAGATCACCCTACCCCAACCCCTCCCCTGGCCCCGCCCACAAACCACGCCCACCCCGAGGCCCCGCCCCCTCAAAGTCCCGCCCCCAGCGGCCAAGATCGCCCCCAGCCCTTCTGCATACCCCAACCCCTACCCACAGCCCCGCCCCCAAACCCCACCCACCCAAGCCCCACCCCTCAAGCCCCGCCCCCTGACTCTGGCCCCGCCCCCCCAGCGGCCAAGATCGCCGGCATCTACAGCGACGCGGAGCCGCCGCGGAAGACGATGCGCCGCGGGGTGCTGATGACGCTGCTGCAGCAGTCGGCCATGACGCTGCCCCTCTGGATCGGCAAGCCCGGGGACAAGTGCGTGGGGGGGCGGGGGCACCGGGGGACACGCCCCTCTAAGCCCCGCCCCCCCGGTGGGGACACGCCCTGTTAAGCTCCGCCCGCCCCGAGCCCTGCTTGCTTGTAGTGTGGTGTTCTCTGGAGCTCGGTGCCTCTGCAAAGCCCCGCCCACTTCCAAGCCCCGCCCACCCCCCTCGGGCCACACCCACCGAAGGCCACACCCCATCCAAGCCCCGCCCCCGTGGAGACGCACCCTGATAAGCTCCGCCTCCCTCATGCCTCATATGCTCCATAGCACTGCATTCACCAGACCTCAGTGCTTCCTTAAAGCCCCGCCCACCCAGAGGCCCCACCTCCTAAGGCCACACCCATTGAAGACCCCACCCATTTAAGGCCCACCCCAGAGGAGCCACGCTCCTTAAAACCCCAGCTTCTCTACCTATTTATGGGGTGGTCCACACCCCCACCCCCTCAGGCTCCACCCCCAAGGCCCCACCCACTTGAGTCCCCACACCTGAGGCCACGCCCCTTCAAGCCACACCCCTTTAACCTCCACCTCCCCCTGCCACCTTCCACATCCCCACCCCAACGCCCTGCCCCCAAACCCCACCCCCTTAGGCTCCGCCCCCTGGGCCCCACCCACTTGAGTCTCCACTCCCTGGGGCTCCTTCCACCCTAGACCCCACCCCCTTGGGCCCCGCCCCTTAAAGCCACACCCCTTTAATTTCCACCTCCCCTACCCACAGCATCATCCACATTCCCCCAAGACCCCACCCCCTTAGGCTCCGCCCCCAAGGCCCCACCCACCCCAAGCCCCACCCATGTGAGTCTCCACCCCCTGAAGCCCCGCCCACCACAAGCCCTGCCCCTTAAAGCCACACCCCTTTGATCTCCAGCTCCCCTGCCCACAGCATCACCCAAGACCCCACCCCCTTAGGCCCCGCCCCCAAGCCCCCGCCCACCCCAAGAGGCCCCGCCCACCCCAAGAGGCCCCGCCCCCCGCAGGCCCCCCCCACTGTGCGGTGCCATCCCGGCGGCCGGGGACTACGTGGCCAAGCCCGGGGACAAGGTGGCCGCGCGCGTCAAGGCGGTGGACGGCGACGAGCAGTGGATCCTGGCCGAGGTGGTCAGCTACAGCCACGCCGCCAACAAGTGCGGGCTTTGGGGTCATTTACCGGGATTTTGGGGTTTCGTTTTTTTTTGTGGGATGTGGGGGGTTTGGGGGGCTTTATTCAGGGGGATTTGGGGCGGTTCAAGGGGGTTGAGGGGGGTTTTGGGGCGGTGTTTTGGGGTGTTGAGGTGGTTATGGGGAGAGTTTGGGGAGGTTTATGGGGTGGTTTTTGGGATTTCAGTGTTTTGGGGTGGTTTTGGGGTGATTTTGGGGTCTTTTAGGAGCACTTGGGCATATTTTGGGGCAGTTTTGCGGGTATATTTGGGGTCTGTTGTGGCATCCTTGGGGACTTTTGGGGCTTTGGGGTTGCTTTGGGGTGGTTTTCGGGATGGTTTTGGGGCTGTTCTGGTGTGGATTTGGGGCCAGTTTTGGGGCTACTTTTGGGGGGTCTCTTGGGATGGTTTTGGGTCCCCTTTGGGCTCGTTTTGGGTCTTTTTGGGGCCAGTTGAGTCCCCTCCATGCCCCCGTTTTGCGCTCTCACCCCCCACAGGTATGAGGTGGACGACATCGACGAGGAGGGCAAGGAGTGAGTTCCTCTTCCCTGACCCCAAATCCCCCCCGACCCCAAAAAACTCCCCGACCCCAAATCCCCTTTTCCCTCACCCCAATCCCTTCTCCCCCACCCTAAACCCCCTCCGTTGACCCCAAACCCTTTCCATTGACCCCAAACTCCCTCCATTGACCCTAAATCCCCTCAATTGACCCCCAAGCCCCCCTGACCCCACAAAATTCCCCCCAGGCGCCACACGCTGAGCCGCCGCCGCATCATCCCGCTGCCGCAGTGGAAGGCCAACCCCGAGACCGACCCCGAGGCGCTGTTCCAGAAGGAGCAGCTGGTGCTGGCCCTGTACCCGCAGACCACCTGCTTCTACCGCGCCCTCATCCACGCGCCCCCGCAGCGGGTCCGTGCCCGAATTTGCCCTTTTTTACCCCAAAATCCCCCCCGGAGGCGCTGCTCCGTAAGCAGCGTTGGGTGCTGGCCCTACACCCACAACCTGCCTCCCACCGCGCCCTCATCCTTACAGCGGGTGGATGCCACCCCCTTGGCCCCAAATTTGCCGTTTTTCACCCCAAAATTCCCCCCTGCAGCCGCAGGACGACTACTCGGTGCTGTTTGAGGACACCTCGTATGCTGACGGCTACTCGCCGCCCCTCAACGTGGCGCAGCGCTATGTGGTGGCCTGCAAGGAGACCAAGAAGAAGTGAGGAGAAGGGGGCTTGGGGGGTGCTTTTGGGGTCGTGGAGGAAATTTTTGGGGTCCTGGTGGTCGTTTTTGGGGTCTTGGTGGCCATTTTGGGGCCCTTCAGTGACCATTTGGGGACCCCCCTGGCAACTATTTTGGGATTTTCCCAATGGATGACAACTTCGGGACCCCTTAGACACCATTTTGGGGTCTTGGTGGCTGTTTTGGGGTCTTAGCAGCCATTTTAGGGCCCTCAGAGACCATTTTGGGGTCTTCGCAGCCATTTTGTGACCCCCTGGCAGCCATTTTTGGGCCGCTCAGACCCCATTTGGGGACCCTTCAGAGACCATTTTGGGATCATCCCCCATGGGCGACCACTTTGGGATCTCTTAAACACCATTTTGGGGTCCTGGTGGCCATTTTTTGGGTCTTAGCAGCCATTTTGAAACCCTTAGATACCATTTTAGGGTCTTGGTGGCCATTTTGTGACGCCCTGGCAGCCATTTTGGGGCCTTTCAGTGACAATTTGGGGATCCCCCTGCAGTTGTTTTGGGACTTTCCCCCATGGATGACCACTTTGGGATCTCTTAGACAACATTTTGGGGCCTTGGTGGCTGTTTTTGGGGCCTTAGTGGCCATTTTGGGGCCCTCAGAGACCATTTTGGGGTCTTGGCAGCCATTTTGCGGCCCCTCAGCAACCATTTGGGGACCCCAAAGACACAATTCTGGGATTTTCCCCATGGATGACAACTTTGGGACCCCTTAAACACCATTTTGGGGTCGTTGTGGCCGTTCTGGGGTCTTGGTGGCCACTTTGGGACTTTCTTTGGGGCCATTTTGGGAGTTTTTAGCCCCGTTTTGGGACCGTCCCCATTAAACGCTGTGGGAACACCCCGCACTGCCTCCAGCTCCGTTATTGTCTCGTTGGGGGGGGGGTGGGGCACGATTTGGGGCAGTTTGGGGGGATTTTAGGGGAATTTGGGATGGCTGGGAGGGTTTTGGGGTGTGTTACGGGGGATTTCGGGGAATTGGAGTGGTTTGGCTGGTGGTTTTGGAGTGGTTTTTGGGCATCTGGGGGGGTTTGGGGGCTTTAGGGATGTTTGTAGGATGGTTTGAGGGCTTTGGGGAGCGTTTTTCGGGTAGTTTAGGGGCTTTGGAGGTGTTTTTGGGGTGTTTTGGGGGTTTTTAGGATGGTTCGGGGGTGGCTTAGGAGGCTTTAGGGGCTGTTTTGGGTGTTTCTGGGGTGGTTTGGGGGCTTTGGGGATGATTGGGGGATTTTAGAAGTGTTTTTGGGTTGGTTTGGGGGGCTTTAGGGCTGGTTTCGGGGTGGTTTTGTTTTTGGGGCAATTTATGGTCAATTTGGGGGATTCTGTGGCCCTTGGAAGCACATCAGACCCCGTACGCTTCCCCCAGTCCCACAACTGACCTCTGAAGCCCCCAGACCTGTGGGGGCGGGGCCAGACCAGGCCCTGCCCCCTGCCTTTATTAAGAATAAATTAAGATGCACAGCAGGGGGCGGAGCCTCGGGCAGGCCCCGCCCCCTGGCGCAGCCGCAGCTCGTCTGTCCAGTGACCCTGGAGGGGAGGGGGGGAGTTGATGATGTCACGGGTGGGCGGGGCATAGTGAAGTGGGCACGGCCGGGGGGTGTGGCTCACCAGCTCGGGGTCCTCCAGCCCCGCCTCCTCCTCCTCGTCGTCATGGTAACCGTGGTAGTGGCGGATCAGCTCCCCCCACAGCACGTCCTGCTGGCAGCTGCCAGTGGTTGCCGGGTAAACGGGCCGACCCTGGCAACAGGCCACGCCCCCCTGCCCGGCAGCTCCCTAGCAACACGCCCATAGTAACAGTGGATGGGGTGAAGCCTGCCCCTAGCAACTGGCTCCTCCCCTGGCAACAGGCCACGCCCCCGGCAACCAGACCAATCCCTAGCAACAATGCGCACCCCTAGCAACTGGCCACGCCCCTAGCAACGCCCCCATAGCAACAGCGATGCAGCCTAGCAGATGGGCTGAAGCCTGCCCCTAGCAACCGAGCCTAGCCCTGCAACCGCCCCTAGCAACCACCCCATTGCCGTGGCAACAACCCTGTCACCACGACAACAACCCCATCACCACGACAACCGCCCCATCGCCACGGCAACTCACCCGGGGCAGGCCCCGCGCAGGGGCAGCAGCTCGCGGGGCTCGGAGCGCAGGAAGCGCGGCGCCAGGCACAGGGCGTGCGTCACCGCCAGGCAGCCGGGCCGCGGGCAGCGCAGGGGGGCGGAGTCAGGGCCCTGGGGGCGGGGCCAGCCTCAGGCGGAGGAGCCTGACACTGCCCAAGCCCCGCCCCCCCCGGCAGGGCAGCCCGCACAGGGCACAGGGAGAGGGTGGGGCTAAGTTGAAAAGGGGAGGGGCCAGCCTCGGGGCGGGGTCAGGCTCAGGGGCAGAGCCTCGACCCCTCCAAGCCCCGCCCCCCCCCCCCCTTACCTCGCAGGGCAGCCCACAGAGGCTGCAGGGAGGGGGCGGAGCCAAGGCGGCAGGGGCCGTGGCCAAATCGGCAGGGGGCGTGGCCTTCCTCCTCGGGGGGCGTGGCCTCAGCCCCCGCGGGTCCACCTCGACAACGACGTGCGGGGGTGGGGCGGGGCCAGGGGCGGGGCTGGGTGGGGGGCGGAGCCAGCGGAGGCGCAGGGGGAGGCGGCTCCAGGGGGGGGCACGCAGGAGGCGGGGCAGCAGCCGCAGGGCGAAGGCGATTGGCTGCTCGCGGCGGCGGCGCGGCGACATGCCCGGGAGGCGGCGGGAGGCCGAGGGGTGCTGCCACGCCCACTCAAACTGCAGGGGGCGGGGACACGGCGTAAGGGGCGGGACCAGGGCTGTGGGGGGCGTGGTCAGGGCTTTGGGGGGCAGGGTCATAGCATTTGGGGGTGGGATGAGGGCTTTGGGGGGCATGGCCAGGGATTTGGGGGTGGGGTTAGGGCTTTTGGGGGTGGGGTCAGAGATGTTGGGAGGTGGGATCAGGAATGTGGGGGGCGTGGCCAGGGATTTTGGGGTGGGGTCAGGGCATTGGGAGTGGGGTCAGGGCTTAGGGGGCGTGTCCAGGGTTGTGGGGGCGTGGTCAGGGCATTGGGGCGGGGCCAGGGATTTGTGGGCAGAGATGAGAGAGGGGTGGGGTCAGGTAAAGAGGGGGCGTGGTTAGGGGAAGGGGTGGGGCCAGGGCACGGGGCCAGGGCACTGGGGGAGGAGCCTGGTTCTTGGGCGTGGGGCTAGGAGTTGGGGGCAGAGCCAGGACTTTGGGGGCCGTGGTCCAGAAATGGGTGGGCTCAGGGGAAGTGGGTGGAGCCTGGGCATCGGGGGCGTGGCCAAGAACTCGGGGGGCGTGGTCAGGGCATTGGGGGCGGGGCAGAGATTTGGGGGCGGGGTCAGGGCTTGGGGGCGGGGTCTAGGAGCTGGATGACACAAGGGGGCGGGACTTCAAACCAGGGGGCGTGTGCAGGACACAAAGGGGGTGGGGCACAGAAAAAGTGGGCGTGTCCTCACCCTCAGCGCCGCCACGTCAGACGGGAAGCCGTGCACGTAGAGCTCCATCTCCCTGCGGAAGTGACGTCAGCGCCTCCCCCTCCCCTCCCCCACCCCCCATACCCCTCCTCCCCACTCCCCCCCCACCCACCAGGGCCCGCGGCCGCTCGTCCTCCAGGCCCCGCCGTGCCGCCGCCCCGCGTTGTGCTGCCGCAGCCGCCGCTCCGGGTCCAGGCTGAAGCCGACGTAGGCCCCGCCGCGGGCTCCGGGGGCAGCCGAGCGCAGCAGGTACACGGCCCGCAGCGACATCGCCGCCACACGGCCCCCCCCCCGCGGCTCCGCCACCCCGCTTCCGCTTCCGGTCCGCAGCCCTGTTGCTAAGCGACCGCGCCCACTTCCGCCACGCTCCCCCGTTGCTACGCGACCGCTCCCGCTTCCGCCACACTTCCCACAACCCCCCCCGCGCGGCGTTGATTCCGCCACGCTGCGCGGGTTGCTATGGGGACGGCGCCACTTCCGGTCCTCTCCCTGGTTGCTAAGCAACTGCCTCCACTTCCGCCACACTCCCTAATTGTCCCTCACTAGCCCCTACTTCCGCCACACCTCCCACAATCCTCCGCGCGCCAGCACTTCCGGTCAGCCGCCCCGTGACCGCCTCCACTTCTGGTTAGCAGCCCCGTTGCTAGGCAACGCGCCCCACTCCCCCGTTGTCCCGCGCTATCCCCCACTTCCGCCACGCCTCCCACAGCCCCCCGCGCCGCGCCACTCCCGCCCCACCGCCCCGTTGCTAAGCAACCCCCCTCCACTTCCGCCCCCCGCCCTCTGTTGCTACGCGACCGCTCCTCGTCCCGCCCCCTCCGCCTCTCCCCGCCCTCTGATTGGCCGCTCGCCCCCCCCCCCGTGGGCGGGCCCTACCCTCCCGCCGCCTCCTCCCATTGGCTGCCCGCCGGCCGGGCCTTTCCGGGGCCATGGCGGAGCCGGAGCTGAGCGCGGAGGCGCTGCGGGAGCGGCTGCGGCGGGAGCTGGGAGCAGAGCACGTGGTGGGCGGGGTCCGGGGGGCACCCGAGGGGGGGAACCGGGGGCGGGGGGCGCGGGGCTGGGTCCCCGGGGCGCTTCATTAGGCTTTAATAGGTCTCTGTGGGGCTTAATAGGCCTTAGTAGGCCTCAGTAGACCTCTATAGAGCCTTAATAGAGGCTTCAATAGGTCGTAGGAGGCCGCACTGGGCCTTAGTAGCCCTCACTAGGCCGCAGTTGGTCTCTATAGGCCTTAGTAGGCCCTCAGAAGGGCTCAGTGGGTCTCTATAGGGCCTCAGTAGGCTTTAATAGGTCGTAGGAGGCCGCAGTAGGTCTCTGTAGGGCTCAGTAGGCCCTCAGAAGGCATCAGTAGGTTTCTATAAGCCTTAATAAAGGCTTTAATGGGTCTTAGTTGGCCACAGTAGGGATTAATAGGCCTCACTAGGCTGCAGTAGGTCTCTATAGGCCTTTGTGGGCCCTCAGAAAGGCTCAGTGGGTCTCTATTGGGCCTTAACAGGCCTCACTGGGCTGCAGTGTAGGCCTCAGGAGACCTTATTAGGCCTCAGTAGGCATCTTTAGCCCTCAGAAGGCCTCAGTGGGTCTCTACAGGACTTAGTAGGCTCCACCAGGCTTTAGGAGGCCTTCATAGGCTTCAGTAGGTCTCTATAGTAGGTCTCAGTGGGCCTCAGTAGTGTGCAGTCGGTCTCTACAGGCCTTAATAAGTCCCAGTAGGCTTCAGTAGGGTTCTACAGACCTTAGTAGGTCTCTACAGGTCTCAGTAGGCTTCTGTAGATTTTGGTAGGTCTCTACGGACCTTGGTAGGCCTCTACAGGCCTTGGGAGTCCTCAGTAGGTCTCTACAGCTCTCAGTGGGCTTCAGTAGGGCTGCACTAGGCCTTAGGGGACCGTAATAGGGCCTGAGAAGGCTTCAGTAGGCAACAGTAGACCTCTACAGACCTCGTTAGGCCTCAGTAGGCTTTAATTAGCTTGTATGGACCTAATTAGGCCTTATTAGGCCTTTGTAGACCTTAATAGGCCTCAGAAGGCTTCAGTAGGCCGCAGGAGGCCTCAGTAGACCTCTACAGACCTCAGTAGGCCTCATTAGGCTTTAATTGGCCTCTGTGGGCCTAATTAGGCCTAATTAGGCCTCATTAGACCCCCCCCAGCCCCCCCTGAGCCCCCGTTTGCCCCCGCAGGAGGTGGAGGACACCACGGCCGCCCGCTGTGCCGCCAGCTTCCGCGTCCTGGTGGTGGCGGCCGCCTTCCGCGGCAAGGGGCTGCTGCAGCGGCACCGGTAGGAGCTCGGCCGGGGGGGGTTGGGGGCATTTCCTGGGGGTTTGGGGTCCTTTTTTTGGGCTGACTTCCCCCCTGTTTTGCGTTCCAGGCTGGTGAACGAGGTGCTGGCAGCGGAGCTGGGCCGCATCCACGCGCTGGAGCAGCGCACGCTCACCCCTGAGCAGTGGGCGGCCGAGGGGGGGCAATAAAAGGAGCCCCTCCCCCACAGCCTGCGTCACGTGCTGGGGGGGGGGAGGGGTGGCGGGGGAGGGGTCACACGGGGTCACGGCCGTCCCCTCTCCCCCGTAACACCCCCAAGAGGAGGCCTTCATTGTGTCCCCCCCTCCCCTAATTAAACTTCTCTTCTAATTAAGCTCCTCCCCTAATTGAAGCCCACCCCAATTAGGCTCCTCCTGCAATTAAGCCCCCCCAATTAAACTCCTTCCCAACGAAACCCATCCCCCAACAAGGCCCCTCTCCCAATTAACCCCCCAATGAAACCCCTCCCCCAATTAAGCCCCTCCCCTAATTAAGCCCCTGCTCCAATTAAAGCCTCCCGATTAAGCCCCTCCCATATGAAACCCATCCCCCAATTAAGCCCCCATTAATCTCCTCCCCAATTAACCCCCCCAATTAAGCCCTTCCCCTGATGAACCCCCCGCCCCCATTAAGCCCTGCCCCATTAAGCCCCGCCCCCAATTAAGCCCACCCCTTATTCCTTGGGGGGAGGGGGAGGAGCGCCGCAACCCCTCCCCCCTCCACAGGGAGCTCCAGGGTGGGGGGAGGGTCACCTGTACAGGTGAGGGCGGGGCAAAAGGGGGCGGGGCAAAAAGGGGGCAGGGCCAAATCCCGGAACCGGGAATCCGGGATCGGAGAAGCCGGCAGCCAGAGGAGGAAGAGGGGGCGACGAGCTCCCCTCGCCCACCCCCCTCGCGCCCCCTTCCCACGCCCCTCCCCCACCCCCACGCCCCTCCCCCACCCAAGATGGCCGCTGCCGCCCCCCTGCTGGGGCTGGGGCTGGGGCTGGGGCTGGGGCTGGCGGCAGCCGCGGGGCTGTGGCGGGCACGGGAGCGGGTGGAGCGCGAGCGGCCCCGGGCGGCCTTTGGGGCGAGGATGGCGGCACACAGGGGGGGTGAGGAGGGGGGGGAGGGGCTACGGGGTGGGGGAGGGGGGATGGAGGGGGGAAGGGAGGGGGTGGGGGGAGAGGGAAGGGGGATTTGGGGGAAAAGGTTGAGGAAATGGGGGATTTTGGGGGGGAAATGGGGAGGGGGTGGGGGAGGGGTGGGGAGGTGGGGGAGGGGGAGAGGGTGGGGGAGGGGAGGGGGGAGGGGGGAAGGAGAAAGGGGAGGGGAAGAGGGGAGGGGGATTGGGGGAAAACGGGATTTTGGGAGGGGTTGGGGGGAAAATGGGGATGGGGGGTGGGGGAGGGGGGTGGGGGTGGGGGAGGGGGGTATGGAAGGGGGGGGTTGGGGTGATTTGGGGGGGGTTGGGGGAGGGGAAATGGGGAGGGGGGATGGGGGGAGGGGAAGGGGTGGGGGAGGGGATTTGGGGGGAGGGGACACACCTAACTGGGGAGGGGGAGAGGGGTTTTGGGGCATTTGGGGGCATTTTGGGGGGTAAATGGGTGAGGGAGGGGTTAAAGAGGGGTGTGGGAGTGCAGTGGGGGAGGGGACACGCGGGGGGGAGGGGCGCAGGCGTGGGGAGGGGCTGGGAGCAGGTGCAGGAGGGGTGGGGGGCAAAGAGGGGGCGTGGCTTCACTCCTGGGGGCGTGGCCTCACACACGGGCGCGCCCGATGAGGAAGAGGGGGCGTGGCCTCGACTTGGGGCGTGGCCTCAGCCTGGGGGCGTGCCCCCGACGCCCCGCCCACCCCCTTATAAGGCTGCGGCGAGCGCCTGGAGAACACGATGGAGGCCTTTGAGAAGTGAGTAGGCGGGGCTCCCGCTTTAGCCCCGCCCCCGGAAACCACGCCCACTCGGGGCCGCACCCCGAGGCCCCGCCCACTCTGACTACGCCCACTCTGGCCCCGCCCCCGCAGCGCGGTGGCGCAGGGCGCGGAGCTGCTGGAGCTGGACTGCCGGCGGACACGGGACGGGGCCGTGGTGCTGAGCCACGACCGGGGGCTGCGGCGCCAGGCGGGGCTGGACCGGGACCTGCGGGACTTGGACTACGAGGTGGGAGCCCCGAAATTCCTGGGTTTTGCCCCAAAAAAGGAGTCGGGCTTTTGGACCCGATTCTTGAGGGTTTTGGCCCAAAACCGGGTGCGTCTGCAGGAGCTGCCGCCCTACAAGGAGACGCTGGAGGTGACGTTTGCGCCCGGTGAGATGGTTTGGGGGATTTGGGGGAGAATTTGGTTTTTTGGGGGGCAGAATTTGCGGGTTTTGTGGGGCATTTGGGGGTTTTGGGGGGATTTGGGGGGGATTTGGGGAGGCTTGGGGGGAGTTTGGGGGCTTTGGGGGAGACTTGGGGTGACTTGGGGGGATTTAGGGTGGGGCTGGGGGGAATTTGGGGTATTTGGGGGGTATTTGGGGAGGTTCTGGGGGCATTTGCAGGGATTCAGGGTGAATTTGGGGAGGTTTGAGGGGATTTGGAGGGGGTTGGGGGGATTTTTGGGGTGGTTTGGGGGGATTTGGGGGGGTTGGGGCAATATAGGGGGAATTTGGGGAGGTTTGAGGGGATTTGGAGGGGGTTGGGGGGATTTTTGGGGTGGTTTGGGGGGATTTGGGGGGGTTGGGGCAATATAGGGGGAATTTGGGGAGGTTTGGGGGGATTTTGGGTGGGATTTGGGGTGGGGAAGGACTTGGGGATTTGGGGTGATTTTGAGGGGTTTAGAGGTATCTGGGGGGAGTTTTGGGAGGGGACTTGGGGTGAGGAGGGATTAGGGGGCAATTTGGGGAAGTCTTAGGGGGATTTAGGGGCAATTTGGGGAGGTTTGGGGGGCTTTGGGGAGATGTGGGGTGACTTTGTGGGGGATTTCAGGGGGATTAGAAGTGGGATTGGGGCCAGTTAGGGGTTTGGGGGTGATATTGGGGGGGATTTGGGGGGATTTTGGTGCAAATTTGGGGCAGGGAGTGATTTGGGGGGCAATGTAGGGGGAGAATTTGGGTGGATTTGGGGGGATTTTGGTGCAGTTTTGGGGCAGGTGGTGATTTGGGGGATGACGCGGGGGGGGGGTTGGGGCCGATCTTCCCCCCAGCCCCCCCATTTATCCACCCCTACCCCCACCCAAGGGTGCTACTCGCAGGGCCGCGACCGCCGCATGCCGCGCCTGGACGAGGTCTTTGCCCGCTTCCCGCACGTGGCTGTCAGTGTCGAGATCAAGGACGACGACGACGAGCTCATCCAGAAGGTGAGCCCTCATTTGCATATGCAAACGAGAAGGGGCGGGGCCCGATGGCATCATAACCACGCCCCCTTCCCCCCCCCTCTGAAGGTGGCGGAGCTGGTGCGGCGCCACGACCGCGCTGCCATCACCCTCTGGGCCTCCTTCAACGACCGCATCCTGCGCAAGTGCCGGGCGGCGGTGAGGCCACGCCCCCTATGTGATGTCACACACCTCCCCTATGATGTCATGACCCTTGTGATGACGTCACGTGCCCTTTTCCAGCACCCCGGGATGCCGTACGGCTTCTCACCGCGGCGGGCACTGCTGGTGCTCGCCATGCACTACCTGGGGCTGCTGCCACTGCTGCCCCTGGGGGAGGCGGCGCTGCTGGGACCCCTGCCCGGCATCATCAACAGGTTTTGGGGAAAATTTGCGGGGTTTTGGGGAAATCTGGGGGGGGGTTGGGGAAAATTTAGTGTGTTTGGGGGGGTTTGGGGGGGGTTATGGGGTGATAGGGGAGGTGGGGATAGAAGCAGATGGGGGGATGTCGGGGATTTGGGGGGGGGTTGGGGTGATTTTGGGGATTTGGGGGGATCTCAGGGGGTCTGGCAGCACGGTGCCCCCCAGGACACGCCCCAGATTCCCCTTTCCCCGCCCCCAGGACATATTTCCCGGTGCCCAAGGGAATCCTGGGGCAGGCGCTTGCCCTGCTGGCTGACAAGTGAGTGCTTCCCCCCCCCATTATGACATCATAATCCTCGTAATGACATCATGTCATCCGTGATGATGTCATATCCACCTGGTGACATATGGTGACGTCATGGACCGCCCCCCCCCCCCCCCCCCCCAGGTTCATCATGACCAAGGGGCTGCTGCAGCACCTGCGGGAGCGTGACATCCAGGTGGGGGGCGGGGACAAGGACATGAGGCGGGGGTTTTGGGGGGTTTTGGGGGGATTTGGGGAAAATTTGGGGGGTTTTGGAGGGGATTTGGGGGGGATTTGGGGGCGATATGGGAGGGTTTGGGGGGGATATGGGTGGGTTTTGGGGACTTTTGGGGGGGGGATTTTGTTATTTTGGGAGGTTTGGGGAGGGTTTGGAGGGATGTAGGGATTTGGGGGTGGTTTTGGGGGTATTTAGGGGGATTTTGGGGTGTTTTGGGGTGTTCCCATGCCCCCCCCAGGTGGTGCTGTGGGTGCTGAATGAGGAGCGTGACTTTGCCGACGCCTTCGCCCGTGGCGCCAGCGGTGTGATGACCGACTACCCGGGGCGGCTGCGGCGATACCTGGACGCCCACCCCCAGCCCTGACCAGTACGGACCAGTACAGACCACTACGGACCACTACAGACCAGTACAAACCACTACAACCCATTAAAGACCCGACCCGACCCAACCCAACCCAACCCAACCCAACCAGCCCCTCTTTAACCCAACGCTGGGCGGGGCTTAACATAGAAAAGGGGTGGGGCTTAACACAGAAAGGGGACGGGGATTATCACACAAGGGGGCGGGGCTCAGGGCTCTTTCAGTGGCTCCGCCCCATTAGGCTCCACCCCTTCGGACTCCGCCCCATCAGGCTCCGCCCCCTCCTCCATCCGCTCCCGGTAGCTGCGCTTGAAGAAGCCACACTGCGGGATAATGAAGGGGGGGGGGGTTAGGACCCCATCACGTGACCCCACCATGTGACCCATCACGTGACCACGCCCCGGGGCCACATGACCATCATGTGACTGTCCCCCCACCTTGACGAGGCCGACGGTGATGAGGATGAGCAGCACCAGCCCCCCGACGCCGCTGCCCACGTAGATCAGCATGAAGTTCAGCACCGGCAGCAGCTCCACCTCCGTGGCCCCCTGAGGGATTTCGGGGACAGGTTGGGGTCAGCAAATTGGGGACCCCCCCTCCCCACCCCAGGTTCCCCCCCCCCCCAATATTTCAGCCCCCTCCCCAAAAACCTGCGTCCAGGAGAACTCAGGCCCCAGGGTGCTGGCGAAGCGCTGGGTGTCGAAGGCAAACCAGAGGCCGGAGCAGAGTCGGGGGCGGGCGGCGGCCTGGGGGGGGCAGGGCTTAGCAGGGACATGCCCCCTCCACATGGCCACGCCCCTCACAATTCGGACCACGCCCAGTTTTTGAACACACCCACCCACCCATTGGATTACTTCCACCCTTGTTTGTGCCCAGCTCTTGGGTCATGCCCCCCCCCCGCCTGCCCCCCCTTGTAGCCACGCCCCCTTGTAGCCACGCCCCTTTGGCCCTCACCCATTGGAGCCATGCCCCTGAAACCACACCCCTTCTAGCCACGCCCCAATCTGAGCCACACCCCTGGGAGCCACGCCCCCATTCCCACCCACCACCAGCCCCCCATTGATGCCCAGCTGCCCGTTTGTGCCCCGCCCCCTCACCTGGATCCTGGCGGGTGGCTCCACCTGGGCCTCCAGCAGGACGCGTGCACCAGCCCCCAGCTTCCCCAGGGGGCAGCGGAAGGGGAGGAGGCGGGGGGAGGCGCAGGCCTGGGGGGCCGGGAGTGAGGGGGAGGCCCTGCCCCATAGCCCTGCCCCATAGCCCTTCCCCAGACCCATAACTCTGCCCCATAGCCCTGCCCCATAGCCCTGCCCCATAGCCCTGCCCCTGCCCCATAGCCCTGCCCCATAGCCCAGACTCTGCCCCATAACCCTGCCCCATAACCCAGCCCCATAACCCAGCCCCATAACCCACCCCCCAGAGCCCAGCCCCAGCCCCATAACCCAGCCCCATAACCCACCCCCAGAGCCCAGCCCCAGCCCCATAACCCAGCCCCATAACCCAGCCCCATAGCCCAGACTCTGCCCCATAACCCAGCCCCATAGCCCAGCCCCAGCCCCATAACCCTGCCTCACACCCCGGCCCCATAACCCGGCCCCATAACCCGGCCCCACAGCCCAGCCCCACCTGGTCCATGCTCCGCTGCAGCTCCCTCCCCTCCTCCCCGACCTCACCCTCGGCCAGAGCCTCGCAGGCGGCGCCATCCTCCTGGGGGGTGTCAGGGACAAAGGGGGGGGGGGGGGGGCGACCCCTCCATTGGGATCCCCCCATAGCAAATTTGGGGGGGGTGGGGGGGGGAAACGGGCAGACCCCAACGTGTGGGTCTGGGGGCTCTCGCTCACCACGCGGACGTTGGGGACCCAGCGCAGGCCGTGGGGCAGCGTGCGGGGCAGGAGCACGAAGGCTGTCAGCTCCGGGGGGGGGACGCCAGGGGGGGCGGGCAGGAGGGTCTCCAGCTGTGGATTTTGGGGAGGGGGGATGACGGGGGGGTCCTCAGGAAATGGGGTGGGGGGTGATTTATTTTGGGGGGGGGGAGGTCCTCACCTGGTAGCGGTGCCACAGTGTCTTGTGGCGGGGGTCGTCGGAGGTGAAGTTGAGGTAGGGGGTGGAGTCCTCCTGCCTGGGGGGGGGGGCGGGGGCAGAATTGGGGGGGATCGATAATTTGGGGGGGGGGGGTGTCCCAATGGAGGGGTCCCAATGTGTGTGGGGGGGGTCTCACCATCTGGCGACGATGCTGACGGCGTAGCGCATGGGGATGTGCCAGGTGACCACATTGTCCCTCAGGGTGGTGGGTGGCTCATTGTCGCTGCGGGGGGGGGGGGGCAACTGTGTCACCCCCCCCCCCCAAATTATCGCAGCCCCCTCCCCAAATTATGCCCCCCCCCCCCCGCCCCACCTGCTAGCGTTGGCTATCAGCTCCAGCCTCTCGTCCCACGAGCTGTTCTGCAGGACGTCGAAGACCACCTCGATGTCCACCTGGTGGCACATGGGGGCTCAGCGCAGTGACACCCCCCCACCCCCCATGGTGCCCCCCCCACCCCACCATGGTGCCCCTAGCCTCCCCCCTCCCCCAGCCCCCCCAGGCACTCACCACACTGTCGGCACGCAGCACGGGGCGGCTGACGTTGCAGCCCAGGTCCCGGGGTCCTGTGGCTGTCCCCTGCTCCTGGCAGCTGATGGCCACGGGGGAGGTGCCCTAGAAATGGGGGGGGCAAGAGGGGGGGGTTCCCATTCGGGTGGGCTGGGGGCGGGGGGGGGGGGGGAAGGGGCGGGGCCATGGGGACATCCCCCTGTTGATGGCACCTCGGTAGAGTTGACCTGGCCATGCCCTGGGTTGACCTGGCCTCCGGGACCATGCCCTGGGTTGACCCGGCCCCCGGGGCCATGCCCTGGGTTGACCTGGCCTCCAGGGCCATGCCCTGGGTTGACCTGGCCCCCGGGGCCATGCCCTGAGTTGACCTGGCCTCCGGGGTCCCAGGGGGGCCTGGATGGAGGATTTGGGGCGGTGCCCCCCCACCCCCGGTGACCCCCGGTGCCTCCAGCACAAGGGGTGGCAGCCACGGGGGTCCCCAGGGAGAAGCCCCCCGCTCACCTGGGTGGCGCCGGCCCTCCGGAAGGAGAGCCCCCGCGGGTGGCGGAGGCGCAGGGCGGCCCCGTAGGCGTCCTCCCCACCGTTGCGCAGCCGCAGGGCCACCGCCAGCTCCACGCCGGGGGCCCCCGCCAGCACCGCGCCCCCCGGCAGCGCTGAGACCCCCAGGTCGGCCTCGCACACCTCGTCGGCCCCGCAGTTCTTCTCGAAGGGGACCTGCGGAGCAGGGTGGGGTGGTCAGCGGCCCCCCCTGGCCCCACGTCCCAAACTAGGGTTGGGGCTGGGCCCCTTGCACCCACCTCAGTCCATCCCGATGTGATCTCGGGGTTCAGGACGAGGTTGGGGGCGTCCCAGGGCCCGGCAGCGTCCAGGGAGAAGTTGACAGCCACGCGGATGGAGGTGACGAAGTCCTCGAGGCAGGTCTGGGATGGGGAGGGGGCCCCCGTCAGTGGCAACCTCCCCACATGTGGGGTTGCCCCAGGTGGGTCCAGCCCGCGATGGGGTCACCCATCACCAGGAGCACTTCAAGCACTTCAATTTGGGGTCACCCTCATCAGGTCTAATCCTCTATAGGGTGTCCCATCACCAGGAGCACCTCGCTATGGGGTTTCCCATCACCAGGAGCACCTCAACATGGGTTTGAGGCCGGTGGGGCCCTACCAGGATGTGCAGCGTCTCCTGCAGGCAGTTGTCCTCCCCGCGCAGCTCCACGTGCCCGTCCCACTGCCGCCTCCCGTTGCCCAGGACCCCGCGGCCCCGAACCCGCTGCGGGTCCACGTCCATGTGGAAGGCGAGGGGTACGACCAGGTCTCCTGGGGTGGGGTGGGGGACGCACAGGGTTCAGTGGGGGTGGGACACGGACTGCCCCCTCCCTGCGGACCACCCGGACCTGTGTAGGAGGTGGTGTCCAGGCGGGCCTGGAAGCAGAGCAGGAGCTGGACGGAGGTGCCGGTGTTGTTGGAGCAGTCGACCATCCTGAGCGAGATCTGTGCCGGGGAGAAGCTCAGGCGCAAGGTCACCGTCACGATGGGCAGGGAGCTGGGGGGGGCACAGAGCTGGGGCCGGGGCTGCCCTGGCATTGTCCCTGTCTATGGCTCCATCCCCATCCCATTTCCATCTCCATCCTATCTAATCCCATCCTATCCCATCTCCATCTCCATCTCCACCCCAATCCCTTCTCCACCTCCACCTTCATCCCATCTCCATCCCGAATCCTATCTCCATCTCCACCCCAATCCCATCCAATCCCATCCCATCCCATCTCCATCCTCATCCCTATCTCCATCCCAATCCCATCTCCATCTCCACCCCAATCCCTTCTCCATCTCCATCCCATCTCCATCCCAACCCCATCTCCATCTCCATCTCCATCTCCATCTCCATCCCATCCCCATCTCCATCCCAATCCCAATCCCATCTCCATCTCCATCCCAATCCCATCCAATCCCATCCTATCCCATCCCCATCTCCACCCTGACCCCGCCCCACGTCCCACCTCAGCACCACCACGTGTCCCTGGGTCCCAACGGCCAGGTCCACCATCCCATCCCCGGTCACGTCCATGGCCCCGTCCAGCGCCTGCCCGAAGAAGCGGAGGCCGGGGCCCCCCACGCGGCCCTCCAGCCGCTGTGGGGTGGGGTGCGGCGTCAGACGTGTCCCCACGGCATCCCCCACCCCACCCACCCTGCGTCCACGTCCTCCCATGCCCCACCTGGCTGTAGCGTGGCTCCAGGCCCCCGCTGCGCCCGGAGAAGATGTAGACGGCGCCATGCTCCTCATCCTCCATGGGGGCCCCCACGGCCACCTCGGCCACCCCGTCCCCGTCCAGGTCACCCAGCGCCGCTAGCGCCGCCCCGAAGCGCCCCAGGGGGTGCCCTGGGGCTCCCCAGAGCTCCCCGGCCTCCTCCAGCCCATCCTGGGGGGGTTGGAGGGGCATCAGGATGGGGGGGTTGGGTCAGAGGGGTGGGATGGGGATGGGGATGGGGATGGGATGGGGGTGGGGATGGGGATGGGGGTGGGATGGGGATGGGGATGGGGGTGGGATGGGGATGGGGGTGGGGATGGGGATGGGGATGGGGATGGGGATGGGGATGGGGATGGGGATGGGGATGGGGATGGGGGTGGGGGTGGGGATGGGATGGGGGTGGGGATGGGATGGAGATGGGACTGGGATGGGGATGGGATGGGGATGGGGATGGGGATGGGGATGGGGATGGGGATGGGGATGGGGATGGGGATGGGGATGGGGATGGGGATGGGGATGGGGATGGGGGTGGGGATGGGGGTGGGGATGGGATGGGGATGGGATGGGGATGGGGATGGGGATGGGGATGGGATGGGGATGGGGATGGGGATGGGGGTGGGGGTGGGGGTGGGGGTGGGGGTGGGGGTGGGGGTGGGGGTGGGGATGGGGATAGGGATGGGGGTGGGGATGGGGATGGGACTGGGATGGGGATGGGATGGGGATGGGGATGGGGATGGGGATGGGGATGGGGGTGGGGGTGGGGATGGGGATGGGGATGGGGATGGGATGGGTCCGCCCCGCAGGGTGACCCCTTACCTGCCCCCACTGGTAGAGGTGCACGCGCCCCCCCCGGCGCCCGTCGAAGTGCATGGGGGCCCCCACCAGCAGCCCCTCACTCGCCCCGTCCCTGTCCCCATCCAGAGCGCAGAGCGTGGCCCCAAAGTACGACCCCACCTGCGTGGCCGTGGTGACATCGGTTGGGGTGTGTGGGGGGTCCCTAAAATACCCCCCCCACACTCCCATAATCCCCCCCCATGCTCACCTGCTCCCCGGCCAGGCTCTGCAGCGCCTGCCAGCCCCCTCCGGGCCCGGCCACCTCGAAGAGCACCACGCGCCCCACATGCCCGTGCCGGGGGGCCCCCGCCGCCAGCAGCGACTGCCCAGGGCGCGGGACCCCCACCACCGAGTAGCCTAGTGGGGGGGGGGGGTGGTTGGGGGAAGGGGGGGCACCGTGGTCCCATCTATCCCAGTAATTGCAACCCCCTCCCCAGTTTGTCTCCCCCCAGTTCAGGTCCCCCCCATTTGCACGTTCCCGCTGCCATTGGCTCCCCAATTTGAGCAGCCCACCCAGGGTCCCCTTGCACACCAGAACCACCCCCTGTCCCCCCCCCCCCAGTCCCCCCAATTTGTCCCCCCCCCCCCCCCAGCGTCCCCCAGTTGGGTCCCCCAGTTGGGTCCCCGCCATCTGTGGTTCCTCCAGCCTGGTCCTCACCAGCTGGGACCCTCCCAACCCAACCTCCCCCTGTTTGGCTCCCCCCATTCGGCCCCCCCCCCCCCCCCGGACATGTCCCCTCCACTCCCATCAGGCCACGCCCCCTTCCCCTCCCCCCCATACCCAGGTAGGTGTCCGTCAGGTTCTCGGCCAACGAGGGGCTGGGCACAAAGACCTCTGGCCTCGGCGCCATCTGCACCAAGCCCCCGGCCCAGTTGTCGGCCCCCACTGCTCCAGTCACATGATGGCCCTGGGGACAAGGAGGGTGGTGGTGGGGGGAGTGACCCGGGGGGGGGCCTGGAACCCATGGGTGCCCCCTCCCCAGGGTCCTGTCTCACATTGATGGCATCGACGCTGAAGCCGCTGGAGGAGAGCTCGAGGTGGAAGCGGTTCTGGTCGCTGGTGCCTGCAGGAAGGTGGGGGGGGGTTTGGGACCCCAAAATTGGTGGCGGGGGTGGGGGGGGGGTGGAGGGGGGGGGGCGCCTGGAGGTGTGTGGGGGCACCTTCGATGTCATAGATCTTGGCCTGCAGCTCACGGAAGAGCCCGCGCAGCTTCTCAAAGCTGTCCAGCACCTTGACGAACTCGGAGCTGGGCCGCGAGGCGAACTGGCTGAGGTAGAGCTGCGTGTTGGGGCTGTTGAAGTTGTTCCCCACCTGCGGGCACCGGTGGCGTCAGGCGGCCTCTGGCCACCCCTCTGCGTCCCCCCCATCCCCTCCATCCCCTCCACCCCCCCCGCACCCCGATGATGTAGCGCATGATGCCGCGCTCCTCGGCTTCCTGCACAGTGCCGCTGTCGGTGGCGTCGCCGTCCGTGATGATGATCATCACCCGCTTGGCCCCCGCCCGAGCCCCGTTCTCAGGGGTGAAGATGTTCTCCCTGCAGGGTGGCCACGGGGTGATGTGGGGCGTGGGGTTGGCCATGGGGTGATGATGGGCATGGAGGTGGCCATGGGGTGATGGGGGTGGCCATGGGGTGGTAGGGGTGGCCATAGGGTGATGGAGGTGGCTATGGGGTGATGGTGAGTGTGGAGGTGGCCATGGGGTGATGAGAAGCATGATGGTGGCCATGGGGTGATGGAGGTGGCCATGGGATGATTGGGGTGGCCATGGGGTGATGCTGGGTGTGGAGGAGGCCACGGGGTGGTGGAGGTGGCCATGGGGTAATAGGGGTGGCCATGGGGTGATGGTGGCCATGGAGGTGGCCACGGGGTGACGGAAATGGCCATACGGTGATGGAGAGCGTGGAGGTGGCCATGGGGTGATGGTGGTGGTCATAGGGTGATGGTGGGCATGGAGGTGGCCATGGAGGTGACAGAGGTGTCCATGGTTGCATGATGGGGGTGGCCGGGGGGTGTGGGGCCCTCACGCCACGTATTTGATGGCCGAGAAGGTATCGGTGAGGCTGCGGAGCTGCACCAGGCCCTGCAGCAGCTCCCGTGGCCGGGGCTTCTTGGCGTAGTCCTGCAGCGTGAAG
>NW_024429112.1:0-37054 GCF_009769625.2 Cygnus olor
CTCAGACACCAAGGAATATATATTAGCCTGAAGGTCCCATTTGCCTTGGTACCGTATTTCTAGTACTTTAACCCTTGTTGAGCATTCTCATATCCCTGAGTCTTCTGAAAAACAAAGTTCTTATTTTTACATGAAAAATTTTGAAGTAATAAAAATCCTCAATATAAAGAATTGTCTCATTCTTGAAAGTAATGAGGAACTCAGTCTCTAAACTGATGTCTGAGTGCTCCCATGATCTAGACCTTTTTCCTTATTCATTGCTAGATCTGTTAGTTATGCATGGAGTGTGCATATGAAAAAATAGCTCTCGTTGGGATTTCAAAGTGTATGTGCTCTGTCAGGTTGAAAAAATCCTAATTTGCCTTTGCAGATTATTTCCTTGATATTGATAAATTCTTCAGTACTGAAGACGAGAATCCGTAAGAACATGCCTGGTATGTTGACTCATAGAAGGGTTTGGATTGGAATGGACCTTAAAGATCATTTAGTTCCAACCCCTTCCCACCCCCACGCACCCCCACCCCCACCCCCCGCCATGGACAGAGACACTTCCTACTACATTGGGTTGCTCAAAGCCCCATCCAACCTGTCCTTGAACACTTGCAGGGATGGAGTACCCACAGCTTCTCTGGACAACCTGTTTCAGTGCCTCACCACCCTAATGATAAAGAATTGTTTCCTAATATCTTATCTGAACGTACCCTCTTTAGTTTAAGGACATCACCCCTTGTCCTGTCACCACACTCCCTGATAAAGAGCCCCTATACAGCTTTCTTGCAGGCCCCCTTCAGGTACTGCAAGGACACTACAAGGTCTCCCCAGAGCCTTCTCCAAGCTGAACAACCCCAACTCCTTTAGCCAATCTTCATAGGAGAGGTGCTCCAGCCCTCATCTTTGTGGCCCTCCCCTGGACTTGCTTCAACACGTCCTTCTTGTGCTTTTGAACATAGTGTTCTACGTGGGGTCTCATGAGAGCAGAGTAGAGGGGGAGAATTACCTCCCTCAACCTGCTGGCCATGCTTCTTTTGATGCAGTATTTTGATACGGTTGGTTTCCTGGGCTGCAAGCGCACCTTGCTGGCTCATGTTAAGCTTCTCATCAATCAACACCCCCATGTTCTTCTCCACAGCACTGCTCTCAATCCATTCTTCACCCAGCCTGTATTTGTGCTTGGGATTGCCCCAACTCAGGTGCAGGATCTTGCACTTGGCCTTGTTGAAACTCATAAGGTTCTCACAGGCCCACCTCTCAAGCCTGTCCAGATCCCTCTTAATGGCATCCCTTCTCTCCAGCAGGTCAATACCACCACACAGTTTGGTGTAATTGGCAAACTTGATGAGGGTGCACTCGAATCAAAATTATTATAAAAAGGGAAAAAAATAATGAAGTGTATAGGAGGGGAAATTGCACAGTGAAATTGTCTTTAGTTTTGTGAAATTTGCATGGTAACCATCCAAAGTTCAGCACTGTAAGACTATAATAACAGCATTTGAGATGCTGCTACTGAGCCTTTTTCCTAAGGATATACTTTCTACCAGAATTCATCAGGGATTTGGGCAGGATATCATGGATCCAAAAGGACAGCCTACCCTCAGACTTGATTTGAGATCGTTGAGGTGTTTTCCTAATGCAATGTTCTTATATTTCAAGATAAGAAACCATTTCTTTGACCAGATGTCAAACTAGACTCTCCAGAATTTAAAGTTCAGTCAGTGCCTTGCTTTTGTTCTAGATGTAGATGTAAGTTTCTCTATTCAAGGGCAAGTTTCTTAACTATTAAATTAGAGAGGTATTCTTTCTCCTCCTCTTTCTTAAAAATGTCTTATGAAACTTGAACAGGAGGGCTTGAGAGCCCCAGCCCTTATTGATTAGGATATTCTCCTGAGAGGAGAGTACAGACGTATCTATTTAGACAGAGAAAATAACTAAGGTCAGTATTTGCAACATTGCGGATGAGTGCTTTTACTTTCTGAAAAGAAAGCCATATCGCCATGATATTTTGAAAGAAAGCAGGACTCTCCACCTCTTGCCAAAAGTAGTCAAGTTTCAAATTCCAAATGGTCTGTAAGTCTTTACTGAACCTTACACCCTCGGACACATCACGAAATGAGACACTTCTGTCTTCATGAAAGGATAATCTCCATTTAAAATAAATCCTTCTCTTCAGAGATTCTACACAGCTGGCTATATGTTGTGATATACTTTTATTTCTGCAGTTGTTTCTTAGGCAAGTACAGCCACAGGCTGTAAAAGGAATATTGAAAAATTAAAACAATCAAACAAAACAAAACGAAATCAAAATCACACACACACACACACACACACACAAAGGCGAAAACAAGCAACTAAACAATTAAAAAGCCCTTCTCTTTGTAGGAGAGAATGCAGAGGAGAAGAAGTCATACTAATATTGCTTTGTAATGCACAGGGAGTTAGAAACCTACTTTAGGAATGCTGATTTCATAACTGCAGTCAGTTAGGATTGGCAATGTTTTACTTGTTAAGCAAATTTAACCTTACTTCATACATGAAACCATAAATTTCACTTAGTTTTGTGCTTCTATACACCTGCAGTATTTTAAATGGCTTAATTGGTTTTGAGTTACTTAGACGTTTCAATAGGTAATTAAAGTCTTTCAAAAACTTTGGATCCCTGTTTCTAGAAAACTGTTGTAAATCTTCAGTATGTGGGGCAAATGCAAGAAAACATAAATAAAGGAAACCAGGATGCTTTAATGAATACCTAAAAATAAGATTCTAAATCTATACCAGGGGCAGTAAAATATTTTGATTTTCAAAGTGCTGAAACCCAAGAATTCCTTTGTCTGTCCATGGAAGTGTCAGGTCAGATCTTACATTTTGTTCTGGGCAAAAATAAAGTTCTGCAAATAACTGCAGTATCTGTCTGTTGTAAACAGTACTATACTGCCTGTTGAGAAGCATATGTTCAACACAGTGCAGAGTTCTATTAATGCAACTGCAATGTCAGAGATTTGGCTGCTTCCCAGAATCAAATGACAGCATTGTCTGGACTCTGTATATTTAATATATTCTCTCCACACTCTGTGGAATTTGTGATTTGAAGTGATTTGAGAGAAGGAGCTACTACAAATCTCAATGCCCAGCCTTCCAACAATAAAGGAAAAAACAAGTTATTATGCATATCTGGAACAATAAGATTCATTCATTTAAATGGACTGCCATAGCAAGGTACAAAATATTGAAATTTTAGTTAACTTACAAATTCAGATTCTTGGTGTCCACCATCAACTGGAATGTTCTTTCTACTACTGTTGCCTGCAGCTATGTATATTTTTGTGTTTTGCAGGTATCAACTTTTCTTGTTTATTTTGCTTAATTGTATCTTGCTGGGGTTGGCATTCATGGTATTTCCTATTGTAAATGTTTTAGAAAAAAAACATAAATGTTACAAAGACATACAGAAGGCAGAATTTCTTTTTCTTTTTCTTCTTGAGGATTTATTTAATACTCTGTTCCATTATACACTGCAGCTTCAGAGTCTGAGTATTTTTTTTTTTTTTCCCAGACAAGCAGCTGATGCTTTTCAAAAAGACAAAATAAATATCTTCAGTTTCTTAATGAGGGACTTTGGCTTATCTCTTAGTTTACAGATATTCACTGATGGGCAACTGTAGACTAAAGGAAAGTATAATCCTTGTGTATGCCATTTCTGTCAATCATTTGGAATTGATATATTGTAAGAATTTTAATTTTGCTGTTTTATTTACCCTGATGCATTAAAAATCTAGCACAAATAGGATCTAGAGGCATTCTTGACACCAGGTTTTGTACCTAGAAACAAATGATTCCCCACCACTATCTCTAAAATAATGGTTTAATGAAAAGCATTGACAGTTCTTTAAAGTCAAACAACAAGATCATTATAATAATTAAATGAAGCTTGAGGCAACACCTTTAGTTGGCAAGAAACACTAACAGTTATAAAAATATTATCTAAAGACCTCTTCTGAGGAAATCAGCATATCTATTCCATCTGATATGAGAGAGAGAGAGTTTCCCTGAGGCAAATAGGATCTTTTTTTCACCTAAAGACAAATTGCTTGATATGAACGGTGGAAGCTTGTTAGAGCCATTCTCTCACTTGCCTTTATCCCAAACATTTTTGCAGATATGAAAATAATAATGAAACATACCCACCCAAAGGTCAGGACTGTCCTGCAGACCAACATAGCTGTAGCAGTGCATTGTCCTAAGAAAAGACAGGAGCCATGGAACAATGATGTGAAAGAATCAGCTCGCTGCCTGTGGCTTAAACAACATTTATCTCCTGTGACAGTATATGGATGTCAACTAATGCAGTTACTCATGTATCTTATATGATAAAAGCCTGCATTATAAACCTACAAGCTTGTGGTTTGATCCTTATACGATATGATGGAGATTATTCAGCTGCTATTTTTATTTTCTTAGTAAATTGAATGCTATTTATATCAGACAGTATTTACATCAGAATTGGCTCCCAACTTCAGGAACAATCAAGTGTTTCAGAAGTGTCACAGCCCCCTCATGTTCTGCTTTCCAGGCTGGTCTAAGTGACTCAGAGAGATTTTGTCATATCGGAGTTTCCTTCACCATTCCTTCCAGTGGTAATGGAAGCAGCAGTATTCTGTGTCCCTGGGGAGGGTTATATGCAGGACTATTTGACTTTTTGCACAGTATTCTCTAACAGCCACTTTCCCTTCTGTGGCGAAAAAGCCACAGATGGAAAGCATTTATGGGTTTATGTAAGAGCATGATGCACTACTTAGATCGCTTTAACTCAGGCTGCAACAGAGGCATGTGAATTTCAGAAATAATGGATTTCATATTCCTTACACAAGCTGAATCTACCTATCTGGGTGCACTTTAAGTGCATTATGCACTTTCTGTTGACATGATTCCTCAGGATATTTTTTAATTGGAACCCGTGAAGTACTAAGTACAAAAGACAGGATGCAAATGGAGACTGCGGAAGCAAAAATCAAATAGCATTTTATAATTTTGTGGTTAAATGTAAATATAAAGAATATAAAGTTCTTTCAACTTTTTTTGTTGCTGTTGATGTTGTTTTTTGCATTTTTTAAATATAGTATAAAGATTGAAGTAAGCAATCCATAATGCCATACCAAAATAGTGGTTTGAAGAATTTCTAGTTTAATTATTTCTATTTCAAACTTTTTTAAAAAAAGTTATCAGTGCTCATTCTTGTTTCTGTTCATTTTATTTCTAAGGAAAGCTTTGGGGAAAAAAAAAAAAGTATAATGGGAAAAGTTAAGTAGAAAAGATGTGTTGAACAATATGCATACAATAAAATATGATAGGAACCTATTGGGTCCTCACCCAATCTGCAGTCAGCATATAGCTGGACATCATAGATGCAGAGACACAAGATACAAACAAAACAGAAAGCACTGAGTGATTAGAAGAAAATGTTTCTGCATGTAAGGCCAGAAAAGTAAACATGGGTGGACACACAATCTCTGACAAAATATTGTCAAAAAAAAAGAAAAAGATAAATCTGAGGAAAAAAATATTAATACACTATTATTTGACTTTAGGGAGATTTATCTCTTGGTCGAATATGTAAAATAATAATTTTATGACCCAAACAGTAAATATATATAGATTCTTATGGGATAAATAATTAATAATAAAAAAAGAAAAAAAGAAAAAAAAAAAGATGAAATTGTGATTGTATAATTCTGCTACTATACACACCGATCATTGGCAAAGGGCAGCGAGGAAATGGTAATGATTTGTTTGTACAGAAAGCTTCTTTGTTTGGATCTGGATGTCATTGAAGTAGAATATCTGACAGTTTCCCTTTGCTTGTCAGAGCATAATAGTACCTTACAGAAATAAAGCCTTGCCTGTAAAGAAACTTGGAATCACAGTATAGGAAGCTTGCATGTAAAATAAATATGAAGAAAAACCAGCAAAGGTGGGAGACTCTCCACAGTATTTTAATACTGTGTTTGAATTTCATGCTCCATTACCAGGATCTTTCTGAAGCCAAAATAATTCATCCTTAGTGGAAAATGCTCAGGAGATCTGAGCTCTGTCTTTTTTTTTTTTTTTTTTTTTTTTTTGACGTACTCAGATATTAAGAACCGATTTCATATTCTTGGAAAGGTCTTTTGACAAACACAAATGAGAACAAAGAGGAACAACACACATGACAGCAGAGCACCAAATGCAATGACACCAACTACAATCAAAACAATTTGTCCACTCTCCACTATTGTTCATATTTTATTATTTTTGCTGAAATTGTCTGCTAGTTGAACAATTATTGGATAGGGCATGAATATTGTAAGAACATTAGTTTCACATAAAATATTACCTTCCCTGAAATGTTGATGCTCACTGTTTTCAGCAGAATCTGAATAACACTGAATTTTGTTACCTAATAAAACAGGTATTGAGAAGTCTGCATTTGGGAGCAGTAGATGATGCAGAGTTCTCAGATTGTGACCATCCCAGCTTGTATATTCATGCAGAGTACTACAGGGTCTGTGAAGACAGACCAACTCAGAGGGAAACATTCAGAGGGCTTTGTCTGCGTGGTCTTATGCCTGAGCTAACAAATGCTGCGTTACAAATTCCATTTTTTTTGTTCTTCAATGCAGATAGCACAGAGGGGCTCAGATATCCCTGCTGTTATTATATAGACATAGCCACATAGCCAAAAAACATCAAAGGAGAAAAGACAGGTCTGAAGTCATGAGTAACTACGAGAAAAACATTGAGTAGATTTATATCCAGAAATGAATGGGAAGTTACTAAAGTAACAATATAAAGTTCCATGTAATGATTAGTTGGGGGAAAAAAAAAAAAAAAAAAAGCCTATATAATTGTTTTCACTTTTCAAGTAGGATTCAAAAACATTGTGATGATTATAGGTATCGGAACTTCGTGAAAATTAACAAGTTAGCTTTTTACCTAAGAAGGAAGGTAAAATCAAAACTGGGGAGACCACTAGGTGTAAGAGTGGTATCTTAGACATATGTTTAAACAGATTGGTAATTTTGGATGATGTACACTCCTTTGCCTTCCTTGCCATTCAATATAGATTCCTGACAGTGGACTTCCCCAGATGAACAAAGGTCTCAATAAAGGTCTCAGCTTGAAATTCATTGATTCAGTGAAGAAAAAATTATAATTGATTTTCATTATAAGTTTGCAGGATAGCAACGGAAAAAAAAAAAAAGACAAACCACCAACCAGAAAACAATACACTATTCTAAAATACACATAAGCATACTATATATTTTTTCCAAGTGATATATATATATGTCATGTGTACTATTATATAATGTGTATATATACACAGTACTGCATGTGTGTTCGTGTATATGCATACACGTTTCAGTATAAAAAAGAACTCTGGCTCTTACTGTTTTGATAGCAACAAACTTATTTTTTTAATATAAAATAGACTAAATAACAATTTTCCCCCTTCAAAGACCTTAAAATTAGTATATGAGTGCAGCACAGCCAAGATGACACAGAATGGCACATGGGCATTTACTGCCAGCAGGCTTTGTGGGACACACGAGTTTTTGGAAGCTGACTGGAGGCAGCAACTGGGAGGCTCCCTCGGAAGTCAGAGACAGACAGAGAGGGAAAAAGGACCCAAAGGCAGAGCAGGCTTGTGAAAAAAAACTCTTAAAGACAGACAGCCTTAAAATACAGGCAAAAAAGCTGCATGTTATTGATGAGGCTTCAAACTGCAGTGTGTAGAGGGGCACAGCCAAACGGGCATGAAAGAAAAGCGCCTGTGCTAACAAAATTTGGGATGTTCACTATTGAGGCAGGACTAGAACTTCAAACGCCAGAAGACAGATTTAAAAAGAAAAAGATGCAGAAAGGCACATTTTGTTCAATTTGCAGAACAGCAGCAGCAGAACTTAGAGGCAGCCTGGGTATGAAGGGAGTGCAGGGCAGCTTTAAAGCTTTAACCTAGAAACAGGAAGATGAGGTGTTTTAAGAAGGTGATTTGGAAAGATGAAACAGCAACTCACAGAAGTAAGCAGCAAGCTACCTGTGAGGAGGGTGCATAGATGAACCAGTGGTGAATAAGCTGAGAGAGTAAGTGGGGATCATATCCTCGTCAGCATGGAGATGAATTCTGAATCTATACAAAAATAATTATCTTTGGATGTAAAGCAAATAGAAAAGGAACCAGCAGCAGGAGCAGGAGTCCACTTGCTTGGTTCTCCAGGAGTGAGCCAGTTACTCCAAAGGAGAACCGCCTGCTGAAGGGGAGATACCCAACTGCTCTGCATTCCCAGGAAGGGTTCCCCACCTGCTTGGGTCATCCACCGTGTCGTTGTTTCTCCAGGCCACGCGAAAGCCTAGCATTTTATTTCTTGCAAGTGGTGGTGTTTTAGACACAGCGCTGGTCAGTAATAAATAAAACATCCACCTACAGAAAGTGATGGGTTCAGGAGGAAGGCTGAGACCCTTGCACCTCAGCCTGGCCAGGGGCAGCAGGACAGAAGGCAGCCTCCCTCTTCACAGCTGCCCTCGCACTTGTCTCCCAAAAACTGCCCCAAGTGCTCCGTCCTGCAGCTCTCAGAGCCAGGTGCCCCCCTCCATCAGACCCTGGAGCCTAAAAACCTTTTAGCTCCCCTTGCATTCGAGTCTCTTTTCCATAGGAGCCTTCTGAACGGCCAGGAAACCCAGACTCCTTTGGAGACCTTATTAGCATGTGTTTGAGAAGACTGTTGGTTAATTGCCCAATTCAAACTTCAGAGAGTTGTAAGTAATGGAAACCTAGAATGTTTAATTGGGAAACTCAAAGTATGATTATTTGTATAATATCAGTTAAGTGAGAGGAGTTAAAATTTTAATTATTTCAATTAATTTATTGCTGGGAGATTTACTTGGAGAATTTAAACCTTATCTGTTTCATCAATTAAGAATCAGATTCAAAGACTGGTTACTGAGAGCATCTGAATGAATCAGTGGAATTATGTAATGTATTAGCTTTTTTTTTTTTTTTAAACCATTATTTGATTTGAGAGAGAGTGGCGCATACCCAGAAACCTAAGTAGCTGCCTACAGATTTTTGCTCAGGATGTAGATGACCTATTTTTCAATTGCCTCAGCCCACATAATTGATTACATCTTCCCTGGTCAGGAGAGCTATTAAAGTACTTGTGATCATTTTGATACCACCGCTAAATACCCAAACCTCAAATAAAATACGCCACACACAGAGTTTCTGTGATGGATGCTCCCATTTTCAAAATGAATAGTGACAGTCACTTTTCCCAAGTCTGTCTGGATGATTAAACATATTAACATACAAAAATATATTTAAAAACCTCAGTCTTTCAAAGTATCCAAAATTTAATTCATTCATCTGCTTTGGTTTGAATACATGCAGAACCATCACCAATGAGTTTCTTAAATGTACGTAAATACGTACTATGCAAACTGAATCTTGTTAGTCTAATTTACTCCTAAATTAGCTATTTTATATGCAATAAATGTAGTTTTCGCTACACTCCCCACAATAATGAATTCTTCTATCCAAATTAAGAGGTAAACATCATGTTATGTGCATTTAAACCTCCCAAAAACATAACTGTTGATGAAACAGTTTACTGATATAATCATTGTTGATTAGAATTTGTTAAGCATTACCTCTTGGATATATCTGCAGAGGCTCTATTAACTGTCCATTTACTTGCTGTTCCATTACAGTGGAGTAATACTGCAAAGAGATTAAAGAAAGAGATTACTCAGTAACGTATGAATAGTAGTAAGTGCACTTACGGATTGTTTAATTCACTGTACTTCTTCTCCACCACCCTCTTTTTTTTTTTTTTTTTTTAATGCCATCATACGTATCAGCCTTTAGAACGCTTTCTTACCACTTGCAATGCTCACACAATCAAGCAGCACGGGAAGAACATAACCAAGGGCAGCGATAACCAGCATGGTACTGACGCAAGCACAGGGATCTGTTCCCGGCCCAACTATGCAAGTTTCAGGCTCACCTGAAACCTGGGAGTGATTCGGAAGACCGAGCAAATGAAACATTTACAGCAAACACAGCAGTTGTCACACCTGGAGAAGTTGGGAAAACTAGGCAAATGCGGGAACAAAGAAACACTGTAAATATAGTCCAAAAAAAAAAAAAAGCGCAATTAAGAAAACTCCAAGGGAGAAAAGAACCTGGATGCTATCCAAGAATTTGCAATGCTGAAGCATAAGCAGGGCGGTTGGGGCCACATAAGCAGAGAAGTCGTGCATTCCCTTACTGTACACATTTAATGCATAGTAGGGTACAGAGAACAGTGGTGCTAGAAAGCCGGAGCAGATATCAGTAGATCCAGGACTACAGCACTTGGGCTCTAGAGGGACTGCTAGGAGCAATCTGCAGGGAAAGTGCTTAGATAAAGAAAGGCTAAGAATGGACAAAATGCGTTACCAAAACATCTGAGAACATTAAGGCTCAGGAAGGCAGAAAAAATCTAATGTGGCATGAAGATGAACACTGATATTTAGTGATGAGATAAACATTTGGATTAAATAAGAAGGAATCCTTATTAGCCTTTTGTATCAAGCCTCCTCCTTGAGGAGCAGCGAGCGCTCACCAGAGAGGACTTTTAACAGAACGACCAGAACAGTGCCAGGGCAGGAGATGGACCCTGCTATGAGTTTACTGTCTATAACCCACACATCTCTCACCACGATGTGTTAGGTGTTGAAAACACATCACAAAGCACATTTCTTCTGCAATCACCAAGCATCTTTGAAGCAAACACGCTGGCTGTGGGCCAGATCTTCATGGCATAAATCAGTGTAGCTCCACTGACTTTCATGCTAATTCTCACCAGCTGAGTGTGGTCTAAGACTTCAGAATGTCACTGTTACCAGCCTTTTTGTGATACTGTTACTCAAAGTGGCAAGACTGGATGTCAACAGGAAAAAAAATTCCAAGCCTCTGTGGAATCGAGCACGTGTATTTCACTCACACCAATGATTTCCCATAATGTGAGTTTGTTTTTTTTTTTTACTTACACAACTTAAAAAATGCAAAAGTTTAACAACTGCTTAATGTTACAAAACATTTTTCATCCTTTTATAATGGGATTAAACATGTGAACTATAGTAAGTAGATTTTAGATGGACACCAAAGTCAGTTTACGTGCAAAACCTCATTTACAATTCCCATTACAATGCAAAGACCCTAACCTGTGACAATAGACCGCTGGCTTGGCACAAATACATTTTTCAGTATTTGTTTTTTGCTTATTTGTTTTATTCACGTCAAGAAATAGGAAGAAATTTTCTTTTGTAAAAAAATAATTATGAAGAAAATTGCTGGGGGCGTAAGGATCCATCTAGCTCCACCTCCTGTGTGTACATTTAGTGCAATGCCTGCTGCTAAAAGCACTTCCCGTACTAAAATCTCACCACAAGATTTTTGAGGGAGGTATCTCCTTCATATTAGTGTGTAAACAAACAGATCCACATCTTAAATAACTCCTTGAGACGTGCTCTCAATATGTTTATAAAGAGCAAAGATATTAATTACGAAAGCCCACGGTTTTGAAGGGATCAAGAGGCTTTTCAGGAGTCAGGACTACCCCACAGCCTTATTTTGTATTGGGGGGTGTCACAAATAACAAGCCAACCCCTCCCTCATGCCCCCACACCTCCTCACAAAAAAGTGTCACCAGCACCTAGCAGTTACGGAGCTGTGAAAGGATCTCCTGCTCCACTGGGGACAAAACTGCTGAAGAAAAAAAAAAAAAAAAAACACAAACTTTTCTTTGCTGCCACTTTACTAGTGGCATTCTATGACGTCAAGACATATACATACAGTATAAACAGATATTACATACTCTCCAGAAAAATAAACTAAAATAAACATACACGAGGCTATGTTTCTTACCAAAAAAAAAAAAAGGAGAGAGAAAAGTGTGGCCCTCTCCATTACTCAAACAATGATGACAAGTAAATGAAATATCAATCATGTAAGCTGTCAACCTTTTGGGACAGCAATAACTGTTAACAAGTAGTCTGGAAAAATTGTCTGAAAATGACTTGTCCTCCACATATGAGCATTTGAGGTTTCCATGGAAAATTAAGATGCCAGTGGCTATTTGGAACATTGTTCAGGTATTCCTTTTAATGGAAAATTTGCCAGTTATTGATCCAGAGCATGTACCCCTTGCTTTCAGAAAGCTGCAAGCAACTTTCCAATCAGTGGCTGTCAAAAAAATTACTGCCTTTTTATACTGATCCAAGTCAACAGCTGAAGTGCGACTCCACTGCTACTCAATGCCCATCTGTAATTAACTGCACTGCACAACAGAAAAATAACTTTATTTACCATTCCAAAACATTTGCAGAGGCATAATAGAAGATATTTACTCTGAAGTAATTCCAGAACTGCCTGAAATCACTCTTACTGTCAACTTCTGAAACCAAAGAACCCAAAGACAAAAGGTTGTGCACGGTTCAGAGCAGCTTTGCCACTTACAATGTCGTGCCTGCGTGGAACAGATCTGTGATCCCAAAGCATTATTTTGTCATTCTTCACCTGAAAAAAAATCCTTCATTTTTGTTGTGAGGAATACGAGCAGGACTGGAGGCAGACTGTGCCAGGCCAAGATTCCCAGGAACATTTCAACAGCTGCTCAGTCCCCAGACACTCGCCACAGGCCCACAGCACATCGTAACCTTGAGAGGTGGGCTGCAGCACCTCAAGCCCACAACATTTACAGCCTTAAAGACTACAAACGAGTAAGGACTACAAGTGTCTCAGCCGTGAGACACTACAAATGCCTCTCTGCAGAACGAGCAGGTTCAGAAGCACCTGCGCAGCTGAGGTGTTTGGTGCTGAGCCACCTGGCTGTGTCCTCCCAGCCTAAAACACCTTCCTGAGCATGTTGTATTCCCTGTCTAGGAGGCTCAGATTTGTTTTCCTATAAACATATCCCAAAGCGACTGCTATGTGAAGTCAGAAGGTTGAGCCATCAACGTGGCAGTGAAGTAACCGACTAGTTTAAAACTGACGGGAAAATTTTCAGAGAAGAAAAGCTGCTGAAGTGGAAAGAAGTCATTTACAGACATCCCATAATTTTTAAGGGAAAGCAGAGAGTTGAGCAATCATAACCCTAATGTACTGAAACTTTAACAGTAAGCTTGGAAGCATAGCAAAAAGATGACCTTACAGAGGCATGATTAATCTTAAGATGGTGCCAGGAAAATTCAAGTTTTCCAGTTTAACAGCAGAAGTGACAGACACTTCGTAAGGAACGGCGATAAATACAAAGAATTCCAGTGGGGAAGCATCACTGGTGATCTAGTTGTAGGAAACAACAACAACAACAACAAAGCAAGCACAAAATCCCCTTGGCTGGAGCAAGATTTTTCCACACAGTGGTCTCACCTCCTCTGGAAATAAAATCACACAGGAGAAAGACTTCTTTAACAAATCCCCTGAGAGCATTTTACAGAGCTCAATCAGGATCCCCTAGAGCCTTCTTTCATCCCAGGATGAAGTCGTAGGCAATGGACAAAGTCACCCTGAACCAGCGCCTACCGACAGACTTGCAATCCACGAGTAATACCCGAGCCTCAGCAAGGCAAGGGTGCTGGGGTGCAGACGTAGTATGATCTCTGCAGACACAAAAGGATGAGAATCTCACTATGGAAGCATTCCTGCTCTACAACAGAGGACTGGTGAGGAGGACTAACCCAAACCAAGTCATTACATCCCATCAAGAGCACCTGTGGCTGGTACTAAACAGGGCTTGGTTCTGCTAAGTTCTAAGTTAAGGCAATTAACGTGATCAGAAGTGCCCTTTGTAAGGAACCAGTATTCCATGTGACTCAGAAAATATCCACTTGTTATTTTCTTGCTATTTTATTTGAAAGAAAAAGTTAAGTGATTTTTTCACTTACATCTGCAATATGAAACATACATTTAAGCTATATGCAGATTTTGTTTCAATAAAGAACTGCACATTTTATTTCTGTAGACTGCTTTTATATTTATAGGTACCTAGACAGAGATTTTACATAGATATATGTGTATTAAGACACAGACAGATACACGCATATCTCATACTAAAACAGAAAATACGTCTTTAAATCCTCTATGAATATTGAGCCTGCAGCTACAATGAAACTCTTCTGTTAGGAGGGGTGGAACAGTCTCCAGATGAAAGTAGATTTTGAAAAATTTTTAGAGCCCAGGGTTCATTTTTAATGAGCCGTTACTTTAAGTACTGCATAAAAAATACAAGAAATTGATAGTCCATTTAGCCTGCACTATACCTAATGCAAAAGTCATTAAGATGCATTATTCTTAATGTTTATGATATGATCAGTAAGTGTACAAGTCTTTTTTTAAAAAGTCAAGCATGACCATATATCTGGTGTGATACAGTTTTTAAACACCTACACTTAATACAGGAACATCACACTGAGCGCTGCAGCTTACATTAATACTTTGACACAGGCAAAAATACATGAACAGAAAGCAATAAAGATGGAAAACACCAGCAAGTTATACTATACCTACATAAGATAACATGGCTTTCATTTCTTCGTCACTTCTGACAGTAATCCGATCACCATCCTCATCTTCATCTGCCAAAGAAATGGATTACAGGCAATAAAAACAAAATAAGGATACTTACAATTTGAATACATAAGTTTTTTTAACCTGGACATTTACAAGTAAATTAAAAGAATATGAATGTATAGACCAACAACACAGGTAACCAGGTACTCTGAAATAATAATGTATAATGACTCCAAGTATTAATTAACAAAGACAGCAGTTACATCTAGAAAGGAGGCATGAGTGAAGTGCTCAAAACTTTGCACAAGGAAAGGTGCTGCGGAGACGGGACCAGAGCGCAGAGCAAGGTTCAGAAGAGCTCCAGCAAAGCGTTCAGAGTTACCAACACCAACATCTAGAGGAGGAACAGACCTCCCGAAGACATGCAGCGGGATTCAGCAGGTGCAGATGTACCGGGGGCTAAATCCCCCCATCAGCACCAGCTGGTGCAACCCCGCACTCCAGCGTTCCTGCGCCCAGGTAGGAGCAGTGTCCGGCCCCGTCCTCTTCTCCCCCAGTCCTCAAAAAAAGCTCGTACACGCTCACCGTCCGGAGAGCTGCACAAGTTATCAGACCGACCGCATGCAACCCTCGCCTCCAACTCCACCACAAAATGGTAATATTTTTTTATTGCTCCAGCCTTGGAGGAGAAGGGAGGGGTTAATGACCTGTCTCCAATTTTTGTTTGCTGCCATCTAAATATCTTCCTCGGATACTTATGAGAATCACTCTGCCCAAGCCAACGTGTACCAGGAAACCAAGGAGCAGCATTCACACCAGATTTCAAACACATGTAAAGTACCAAAAGGTGAGGATATGGAGTGAACTCATTTATACGGCTTCGGGACTGGAGCAGATTTGCTCCTGACCACCTCAGGATGTGAGCAGGGGCTGGTGAAGTCTCTCTGCCCTCGTCCCTGCAGGCAGGCTCCGACGCACGCGCTCTCTGCATCCGCAGACCTCGTGCAGTACATCAGCACCCGAAAAGTGCCAGTATTCCCCTGGATGCAAACTGACTCTTGCCCAAGGATCTGGGAACAGATCTGTATCAACAAATTAAGACTACCTGAGACAAGGAGTTTGGGCATTCTGGCACTGAAGGCCCAGCAGTTAATTCTGAGGATATAAGAAGAGCAACGCAGAAGAGAAGAAACATCAAGAGAAGAATACAAGGGGAAAAAAGGAACAAAAAATCCCGTTAGAACTGCACTCAAAAATGTCCCCGAAAAGAGCTGTGGGCCACTGGAAGCATGAAGGCTGGAAGAGGAACCAGCCAGCACGGCCACGTCCTACCAGAGCCTTACCTCCTGGAAGTTCAACTGATCAACTGCCAGACTGCTGAAACTACTTGCTGGGGTTACCGGCCCGCAGCGAGTCATGAATGATGGAAAGATTAAGAAGAGTTAGCGAGTTGAAAATGAATGCTTCCTCGCCTGGAAACATTTCCGGCAGAAAAGGAGTTGCAGAGCTGCTCTCTGGTGAAAACCCACGTCACAGCCGCGCTGTGGTAGCAGAACGAGGCGGAAGGAGCTGCGCTAGGAGGAGCGCGCACAACGAAAGCCATGCATCAGTGCGAAGGGATCAGAGTGAAAAGCAGAAGAGGAAAAACGTATGACAGAGAGAGACAAATAGGCAGAGGTAAAAGCCATTAGGCAGGCTTGATTTGAGGGAACGGACTGAGCTGGGACCACAAAAAAAAAAAAAAAAGAAAGAAAAAAGAACCAGAAAACTTCCAGAGCCAAAAGATTAGAAATTACCCCCAGAGTTCTCAGAAGTCTAAAATTCCTGACAGTGGTGCAAAGAGAATAAACTGAATTTTAAAACGTGTTGACGAAAAGAAACTGTAACCTGGCATTAAAAAGCCAAATCTAAAATAGCCAGGCAATGTTTATAAAGAGCAAAACCAGAAAAAAATATCTCTCTCTTTTCTGTGCAGAGATCCTTTGCCGTCCTACCACGACATTTAAGCGGGCACAGCCCAAAAACTAGCCAGATATAATGCATGAGTTCAGAAAGATTTCCAGGCTTCTCTACTTGCCTAGAGCACAGCAATACGATTTTCCAGGACATTAGGGAAGCAAAAGTAGAACCAAAAAATCCTACGTACTGGCTGGATTTTGCTAATGTCATTTAAAATGGAGGAAGAAATCCTAGCAAGATACCAAATAGAGTGCAGCAGATGGTAAACAAATATTATGAAGCAATCTTCACAAAATCTGCAGTGTGTCACAAATATACAAAATGGCAGAGTTTGGATAAAAGGATCATAACAGGCCATATGTTGTTAGAGATTTTATTTGTAGCAACGTGCGATACAATGGTGAAATCCACATAAAGGTCCAATAGCAGGAGAAGTGCAGCCCCAGGTAGAAGGCGCAATGGATGATGCACTGTAGATAACAATAACCGAACAAACAGGAGAGGAGACTACACTAGATGGCAATTATCCACATCTGACGAAGCAATGAAGCAGGTGAGAAGGAAGCTTAAGCTGGAAAAATCCAGGCATTTGATATGGATAAAGGAACCAGAAAAATCAGGCATCAATATACATAACATATTTTAGATGCCAGTTAAATGGCAGGGGAAATGGTTTTGTGCAGATGTAAATGACAGACTAGAGACATGAACTGAAAGCACAGAAGCAGATGTTAGAAGACACAATGAAATAAGTATTTCCAGGGAAGTTCTACACATGGTACCATTAATATGGGCTACTGCCCTGATTGCAGGGACTGCTACTGGTGCATGAAGTTCAAACAAAGCTAATGGGTGACGTGGGAGGTATGTTTAACAACAGCAACAACAAAAAATTAACAAATCATAAAAAAAAAAAAGGCAAGGTCTGGAGCCTGGTTTTGCCCAGGTCTCTGTAGAAAGTCTTGTTTTAAAGAGCGGGGCAGGAGAAATGTCCAGGCTAGAGAGAAATAACATCTACAGCGCCCATTCTTAGGGTTCTGGCATTTTAGGAGAGCAAATCACAAATGTGAAAAGAAAAATAGAAAGCGCTAGGTAGTACTTGAAGGCTCACAAACCAATATTTCCTTTGATTACTTGCACTCAGAATTGCCTGTAAGGCTCTAAAGAAGGGAAATGCTAATAAGAGTGCAAGGCCCTTTGCTGTCCTGTCCGCCCTCTAACCTTCAGCATCACTACCTGGCTCATGCAGCACTCCTAATCCCCTCCAGCTCCTCGTTATTTCATCTCCATCAAAGGAAAACATGGAGATACACAGAAAAAAAATATTGAAGGGGAACAGCAGGAGTCCTCTCCACTCGGAAGAAACCCCTTAGCACAGTATCTTATCCCCTAATACACGGTTTGACTCCCCTTTGCACCTTCTTGCTCTTCACACAGGACAATCCCCCAGGGAATCCCTTCAAAGATAAAAACAACCGGGGTTCGGGGAACAGAGCTGGAATAGTCAGCAGGTACGTCAGCAGAGGTCTAAATCCACACCAACACGGCCACTGAGAGCTTTCCTAACCCAGCACAAGCACGATACAACCGCTTTCACATGGTGTAAGTGCTAGGAGGGACAGCCCCAACCTACAGCTTGCTCAGATCCCATACACAAGCTGCACCTCCCAGCTTCTCAGCCAGACCCCGGTACCCAAGCCTAACCAGGTGGCACTGTCCTGCAGCTCCGCTACCTCCTCCAGGAGCTGAGGCTGAGCATCTGTCCACACCTCCTCCTCCCGCACAGGAGGAAGGCAACAGGGTGACAATGTATTTAGATGGTGCCCAACAGAAGGAGAAAAAGAAAACTAACAACCCAGCAGCCTTCCCGAAAACCACCAGATGACTGTTCTGGCAAAGGGAAGCATTAACTTCTTCCACGGAGCGCTGCAAACCCGGGAGGCTTTGGGACACCTTGGCCATGCTGCCATATTTTGTACAAAATCCATATGTTGTGCGCCACAGCTTTGTAAAAGCCAACACCCTTTTGATTTCTTCCAACAGAGAATTAAAATTTTAAACTCAGACCTACAGGTACTTTATACTTTTCATTTAATTCAAGCAATATAGTTGCAGTGACGAGTAAGAGCACAGTAAGGTCATGCTGGTAATTAAAGCTATATTGTAAAAATATGCTCACTCAAGTTGTGATTAAATAATAAAATATTACTTAGTCGAGTATCATCATTAAACTTGCATTAATGCATAAATATTTAACCGTAACATAATGAAAGTAAACATTATTTATGTAAAAAATGACAACCTTATACCATCACAAAAGAGACGGTTTATACAAGTCATACTCACACTCAAACGCTGTTGTCGTTGCATCCGGCAAAACTTGACCGATGACATCCTGAAATGTAAAGAAGAATTAGCTATACATCAACGGCAAGATGCCCAAGATGATGTAGAGTAATTCATCTTAATTGTTCCCCGGCTGCAAGCAGAAGACAAAGTCCTGCTCCTCACCGCTGCCCCCAAAATCACCAACTTTTCAGCATACAACACAAATCAATACAAATCACCACGCTCTTCTCCTTCCTTTGCACGTTACCTCCAGGAATACCTTCTTCTTTTTAAATAGCTCAATCATAATTGCAAACAAGTCAGTGCTGTCTGTTGCCGCGGTTTAAAGGATCGATTTTGTCCGTGGGTTATGGAACAGCGTCCATCTAACTCATGGAGGCAAGTCATAAAAGCAGAGGTTTACGAATGGCTTTTGTGAGAAAGCAGGTTTTTTGCCTCGGTCCCTCTGCTCACATTGCCTCGATTCCTGGATTTCGGTCCTCCCCTGCACTGCGAGGCAGCCTCGCTGCACGCCTCCAGCCCATCCTGCCCGCGGCTCGCCAACAGCGGGGTAACAACCACAGCTCTGTGCGGGTTCGGGGCCGCCCACATGAACTGAAACAGTCGCTGCAGACCGAAGGGATTTTTGCCGCTTTCACTCCACAACTGCCCAGGAAAGCAGCAGGACCCAGCAGCCGTGCCGAGCTGCCTGCTGCTGCCTCGCAGCGCCGTGCTCCCGGGAGCGCTGCCCACCGCGGACCAGGAGGTCTGCAGGGCCCCTTGTCACTTTTAACCAGAATTTAAACTTCTTCGGTGCTTGGCGGAGGGATTCGAATACGTTGGCAGTTCTGGAGGAATTAAGGTTAAAAGACCCAAAGCGGTTAACGTGGTAACCCACCGGGCAGCCCAGCCTTGACGTTACCCCGGGGAAGATGCGAACTGCACGCTGAACGCTACACACCTGCACACAAAAATGCAGCTTTGGGTCAAATACAGCCTTTCCTGTACAACTAAACCGAGGTGAGCAGAGTTTGGAGTGTGTTTTTTTTTGTTTTTTTTTTAAAGCCTTTACACACAGCACTCACTGAAAATCCACTGAAATGTTGTGCTCAGATTTAAGGCATCCCGGCCTCCCGGCGTATGTGCTGTTGTCAGCCTCCGCGAGGCTGCAATATGTCATGTCGGGGCACGGCAGAAATGCACAGCATGGTTTCTCCTTCCTGCTGCCTGATTTCTCATGTCAGACAGTCTCTCCGCTGACAGCGTCACAAAGTGATTAGAAATTAATGAACAAAATTTATTGTAGTACGTACACTGTGAGCATCTTGGGGTGCTAAGCACTCCCCCGTATCAAAGCTTTAGGAATCATTGTCCTGTCACTTCTGCTTTCTCTATTTTTCATCTGAAAACAGGAAATTAAACACTCTGTGCAATGTTAAAGAGACACAATTAATATAATGAGAAGGCAGAGAAAGCGACGAAGATTTCCACAGGGCTAACTGAAGCAAATAATATTCCTAAAAACTTTCCCATTTTCCCATTTTAGATGTTAAAATAAATGAACAGTAATTTACACTATTAATTGTATACAAAAAGACAAAAGATGTGCAATACAGCTTACCCAATGATATACATTGTAAACCTACGCAACCATAAAAAGATCCAAAGCACTGCCATATTAATCAAAATTCTTCCGTTTAAATAGTTTTGCACGGTTCGACAACTCCGTAGATACTCTGTCAAAAGCCAGACACGCTGTACCCTCTGTCCCTAACAAGGAATTAAAGTCTTGCCTAACCAGAAGACTGTGCTGTTAACTAATTATTTCTAAATCTATTTAGTTAAACGTTGAAAATTCCTCAGCAAACACACTTCAATTGCATTAGGTTTAAGCTACTTGTAGAACGTTCATGTGTGGGGACACAGACGCTTCCATTACATGGATTTAAAAGTTGGTAACAGAAAATAAACCAGATTTTGGGATGTTTACAAATTGTAGTTGGGAGGAGTGTAAATATGCCACAGAGAGAGACGCTTCTGGAGGCCCCAAATGTCTGCTAGGAGAGCTCCAAGGCTCCCAAAGCTGCACGAGCACTGTAGCAGTGATGGTAAATTCCTCTATAATTTTTTTTCCCCGTTCAAAATAATTTTTTTCAATGCGTTGGGACTTCTTCAAAAAACTGTAGCAACCAAGTACACCAATTTAAAAGCTGTTCACCGTAATTCTGCCTTACGCTAAACGGTTAAAAAGACAACCCCACCGACAAGCACAAAAACTTCGCTCTGGCCGACTTTCGGTACCTCTGTCAAACCACGGCACTGAAGAAAGGGCAGCCTCGCAGGAGGTGGGAGGGAGGGAAATGACACCTCCACCCTGTTCCTACCGCAGGATTTTCATCAGCTGCAGAAGACTTCCAGGCTCAGCCCTCCAGCAGACCTCGCAGTGACCCGAGCTTAAAGGATTACTCGAAATTTCAACAGATTGTGTGCGATTTTCTGCCACCGCAACAGAGATCACGAGGAATAAAATATGGTGACTTGTAAACAATTTCTCAAGTGGGCTCACGTGTGATAGCTTCTGACAGACTGAAAAGCCTCCAACAACGAAGAGAAATATCAGGGAAAGGCAGCCAAAAAGGAATTCCGTCAAATCCGCTCTCTAGAATAGCTGTGGAGCACTTATCTTGGGTGAGAGAGCAGAAAATGTGAAAGCACTGCTTTTAATAACAGTGTAAATATTGAAGCCGGGGGCCCCGTTCTCTTATCAGTTGAAATTGGTCTTGTCTCAGTATGACATCATGAAGTTATCCTGAATTAACACCGAGTGCTTAAATGCTCCAGTGACAGCTCGGGCAAATGAGTCCAGACAGCCTGATGAAAAAAACAAGCTCATTGTAATTCATTTAGCGGCGCCTTTAAAATAAATCTGTTTACTGGTAACTTACAGGTCTGCAGAGCTGATATGGGCAGGACATATTTGAAGTGACATTATGAAGAACAGCTCTTAGCACCCACTTCGGGAAAGTAATCAGGCAAATGCCCAACCCAAATACACCAGCAGCGCCGCTCCCAGGGCTGCGCAGCCCCGCTACCTGCCGCACGGCTTAGCGACCTGTAAAGGCTCCTCCAAGGGACAGAATTAGAGCAGCTGAAAACTTAAAAATAAAATAAAATTTAAAAAAAAGTGTCATTTAGAGCGTAAGGCACTGCACTGGGCATCAGACTCTCAGGTTCCAGCCCTACAGCTACCAAGAGGTTATCCCAGGTTATCCCAGGGCTATGGGCAGCGTACTCTGTGCTAATACCACAGCTTCTTTGCTGAAAAAAATATAAATCTGAAGAGTAATGCTGCAAGGCTACATTAATTTGTACTCGCAAGGCTGTTCTTGCTTCTAAGATGCTAATTTAACAAAAATCACGTTTTAAAAAAAAAAAAAAAAAAAAGAAGTGTCTTCTCAAAGGGTTTTCTCAGTACAAAGCAGAACATGGACTTGCCTTAAAAAAAGGAAAAACAACCTTCCTATACGGCTTCCCCGAGCCCCCAGCTGCAGATCTGGGGGAAAACACCTGGTTTTCAGACGTGGCTATCAGGTGCACTCACCTCCTGCGGAGCCATTTGGACTGCAGGGGCATGGAGCATGTGGCTGGGTGGGATCGTGCCCGCTGCACCCTGCACAGCACCGTATGCAGAGCGAGCGGGCTCAGTGCTCCGCGGGCAAACCACGAGCTGGGAGAAAAGGGGCTCCTGGAGCTCCTGTGCCTGCTGCTGACAGACAGCCATGCGGTAAGGGAAACGGTGGGGTCCGACCGGATTATTACTGTCAGTAATTTACCTTACTAGGGAATGTCTCGATTCTCTGTGCTGTCTTTAATTGGTACTCGAACACATAAGCCCTCTGTAATTACCTACAAGGTGAGTAGAAATCACAGTGAAGGCAGAAGGACAACAACAGACTCCAGGTCTGTCCCAGTCCTGCCCTCTGCAGCCACAGGTGGTGCCAGATCTACCACGCTTCAGTGCGCCAAGCCTTATTTCATTTAATTTCTGAAGGTACCATATAAATTAAGTACATGCATCCTGCGAGGGCAGCTCCTCAAACCAATCACCTAAACAAACAAGGGCCTTGAGACAATTCAGACCTTATTGAACTTCTTCCTCCCTCTCTTAACATCTCAGCGCTCACAAGCGTGTTTTTGACACGCAGGTGGCAGTCACCAAACGGCACGACCGCGTGGCTGTGCTCCCAGCTGCACGCTACCATGGCGAGATGTGTCATCACGGTGTGACCTGCTGTACACAGCCCAGCACTGCCAGAGAGGGCACAGGTACTGTGGATAGCTTTGAAAACTGAAAATCATCATCACCGACACAGACCTGATGCAGAAATCCGTTCACTCTCCCTCGACAAACAGCTGGGACATTTCAACCCAGAACAACTCACTCTGTTCCACCAGTGAGTGGGGATATGAAAGAGGACTGCTAGCTGGCTACAAATAAAAACTGAGATAAGCATCAAAATCCACGTGGAAGGGGAAGAATCAGAAGCCTCCGGTTTCTCCACATGACTTCAACAGCGATGCAGAGCAAGACCGGCATTGCATTAGCCAAGCTTGCCTGCGGTTCTTGGCTTTTGAGCGTGGAGGATTTGTATAACTAAACCCGAGCTTGCCGATCACAGGAACTGCCCACCTAGCAGCAGGGAGAATGCTCTGTGTGATCCCCGTTAGATTGCAGTCCCTCCGCTTTGACTTGTCGTACATATTCCACGTCAGATCCCCTACATAACCGTCTCTCCAAAAGTATTTGCAGTAGAGTCCTCACTAACCAGAGATGTGCCAAGCTGAAGATTGGCCTGACACATTCTCCCTGATTCACTTCTTTCACATTTTGCACGGCCACGGCTCTCGGGAAGCATCACTTCCACATGACTGGAGACTACTGCAGGCACTGATGACCTCAGGTACCTACTGAAGTCCTTGTGGTTCATTGATCATGACTCTTAGAAGCACTTCAGATGCCAAGGGCTCTGCCAGGCTCTCTAAGTATGCTGGAGGTAGGTACTCAAATTCCTTGCAGCAGGGCAAGGTTGTGGGTACCTCACTAGACCCAAGTTCAGTCCTTCATCCCAATCCAACTAATAAATTAGGGGATGTAAAGCCTATCGGAGCTCCTTGAGCAACTGTGCTACTGTACTTCTGCTTCTCTGAGATCTGGCTCCAAAACACATGCTCTTAGTGTTGTGCCACAACTGAACGCACAGTTTCATTTTAACTTCAGGTCGCAAAGTCATGCGCTGGCCACAGCCGCTGCCTGACGGCGCAGCCATAAGCACTACGACAGCACCCGCAGAGCCTCACACGTACGATGGGACCTGACCACCGCGCTACAGCTGTGCTGCCTCAACACCTCTCCAGCTTCGGACTTGGATCCCCAGACCTCACTGCTACCCCAAACCAAGTAAACCATACGCTGATTCCTTTTGCGTAGGCAGATCATGCTTAAATAGCTCTTTTTTTTCAGTCCCACTTGCTAAACAGACTACACAGCTCACATTTAAGGTGCACATAACTCCTGCTGATTTTGTGCTGAAGCAACAAGGCTGAGCACTGAAAAGCAAAACGCTTTTCCGAAGCCATGCCTGCAACACCTGCAACAGGTGCAAAGGGATTACCTGGGCGGGGATGGAGGCACTTCTGCAACTCTGCGGGGCACAAGGGAGCCCTCAGAAGGCTCTGGGGCAGCTCAGGGCCAAGAGATGCAACAAACCCGCAGCACCGCCGCCACGTCCAGCTTCAGCCCACATGCGGGGCGCGCAGCTCCCGCACCCGAGCCGAGGCGACGCTGACTTCCACATGACAGCTTTCCCAGTCGCTCCCAAGCAACACCTCACGACCACCCCACGGTGCCCAAGCCACGCTGGCAGGGGGATGCTGCGTGTAGGGCAAGACCAAACCCTTGGAGGGCTCCCTTGGGACACGACTGGGGCCTTTCCCTGCGCACTGCTTGCAGCACGGGCCCTTGGCTGCGAGCCCCTCTTCGGGGCATCGCCACCTCCCCTAAAACCCACCGCCGTGCGACCCTTCCCGGAGCCCAGGGGTTTTTTCCCCGTTAGAGCCCCCCAGCACAGAACCCCACCGAGCCGCTGTGCTCCGGGGGCCGCCGCCGCGTCCTCCCCTTGGCCGCGCTCACCAGCACGTCCCTGAAGAGCAGCTGAGGCGCCGAGTGGACGGTCCAGTCCACGGCTCCGCCGTCGGGGATCTTGATGCGGATGACCAGCACCTGGCTCTCCATGGCGCTGGAGGGGCCGCAGAGCAGCCAGAGCATCCCCGCCCCGCCGGGCTCACATGCTGCGGCGGGCCGGCGGCGGGGGGATGCCCGCTGGCCGGGGCCGGGGCTGGGGCTGGGGCCGGGCCGCCTCCGCCCCTCCCCGCCCGCAGGAAGGACTCGCAACCGCCCCGCTGCCCCGGAACCAAAACGGAGACGCCGGGAGGAGAGAAGGTGGGCGGAATAATAATAATAAAAAAAAAAAAAATAGGGGAGGAGGAGGAGGAAGGAGCGGAGGCGGCGCCATGTTGCGGGAGGAGGAGGGCGCGGAGGCGGCGCCATGTTGCGGGAGGAGGCTGGCGGCCCCGCTCCGGGGGGCCTGGGGCCGTGTTGGCCTTCGGGTTCAACGGGAAAAGTGCTGCTGAGACAGCACGTCAAACAGATCGGGGCTCCTGCCTTAATTAAGAAGTGTGGGAAATGTCCAGCGCTGCTGGCCTGCAGAATGTGAAGTAACGGAGGCTCCTCAAGTGGCAGACGTTCCACAGGAACTCACTAGGCTTTTGCTTTCGGATTATTTAAACTGAGATTCCACCCCTCACTACATAAAATTCCAAACATGGGTGCCTCAAACCATTCCTTGCAGCCCTGTTCCCACTTTGGGGCCAGGTCCCTGCCCCAAAACGCAACAGACCCCAAGGCCGAGGAGTAAATGGGGCTCTGCAAAGTCTCGATCTGGCTGCTGCGCTCATCACTCCTATTGCTCTTTCTCTAAATTAAGAATGAGAGTTCTGCTAAATATCTCATACTGATGTCCAGGTAAAAGTCATTCATCCAAGGTTTTCTTCATGGCTCTTCAGAAGACTCCATTTCAAAACAGTCCGCTCCAAACCATAGCCTCAGGGAGGCAAGTCCTCGATAAATGCTTAAGCCCAGCTTTCTCAGAAGCGCCAAGAATGGGTAAAAAATGGTAAAAAAAAAAAAAAAAAGAAAAAAAAAAAAAAAAAGCTTCTTTTTTCACAGAACTTGGTGAGAAGGCTCTCTGCTTGGCACAGCGCAGCAGCACAACACTTTACTGCTCAGTTCAGAGCATTAATCTCAATTGTAGGCTATGGGTCTGTGCATTTTATCACAATCTCTCACATTATCATATGACAAACTGGACTGTTTGACTTACATTATCAATTTTGAAGGGGAAAAATGGAATGTGCGTTTGATTTAATTCTGAACCATCTTCAAGCTTCCTCACATTAGAATTCTACACTGTTTGAGCTTGAGGGGAAAGAAAAAAAAATCACAATCTTTCAATGGCCATTAGCAGAGATAAATTCTATCTCTGTTCAATAACTTTATAATTTAGTTCCTACACTATAAATTAATAGAGCCCCAGCTCCTAAATATCTAAGGAATTGGTGCTGCCCACATGGACTTCCTTCTGTTCAAATGAGCCTTTTACCTGTGGTCCCTGTATACCTTTCAATCAGGTTCATTTCAATCAGATTCATTTTCTATTAAATTTTAAAGAATAGGATACAAAATCATAGAATTTCTATAGAACTGCAATTTTTCTAAAATGTCTTTTTCATTTACAAGACTATGGGGAAAACCAACCCAATTTGCCAAATTTGCATAAATATTATGTAGCTTTTCCAGGGCTAATCATAACCTTAATCCCCCATTCTGATTTGTGTTGATGCAGATGTAATCAAACTTCAAGTTTCTTATATCGTATGAAGTAAAGTGCATCAAGTATGTGTCTGGATACAGGTTTGTTTTTGCTACATATTTCTTTAAAACCCATCTTTCATAGGAAATTTCCATTCTACCTGCACCGTTTGTAACTAAGTTAATCACCCTCCAGAATTTCTGGTATAATTACAGAAATCTATTTTTATATTTTTCCTCAATGTTGGGGGAAAAATGGGTAGCAAAACACAGGTATTTTTAATGTATTTTTAATGTCTCATAAAATATTCTTAAAGTTAGTAATCGTCCGAAGAATCTCCTCTTTAAAAGTTTCTGACACAAGAAGATCAAGAATTCCAAAGGAATAATAATGAAGCAGTCCAGTTTTCTCCACTAAATCCAGCTGACATGCTGTCAGCAAGAAATATGCGTGAATTTCCTATTTATAACTATGTATTGGAAGTTATTTTCTAACTACAACGACATAACATTCAAATTCTGCAAGGGAACAATATACCAGTTCTTTAATTACAGGAGGATCACAAAGCCCTTGACTTCTATAAATTCTATTTTTATTTGTGCGGGGGAAACATCCTTCTTCAGTGCCGCAGACTTCCAGGCTGGCTGTATGCTACAAGTGCAGGAACAATTGTCTCAGAGCAGTCTGCTGCTGCTCTCTGCTGCTTTCCATTGCCGTTGGAAAGGATAGAGGAGATCTGGAGATGGCCACGTAAAGGAAATAAATTTTTGTTTTCAAGGAAAGGCAAAATGCTGACACAGAAGAGTACTAAAATTACCATCTTTGCCGTGCTGCAGAATCTCAGAGGAGTATCGGTAAGCGGTATGGAAATAATGCTGTACCCCACTGCTTTCCTGTAACATGGTTATCATGGCAATTTGCAAGGCCCTCAAAAAGTATGGAAATAAGTTATTACTTGTTTCCCTCTCTAATTCCCACTGCAAAGGAAGCTATCTAACACACTCATTTTCCATCTTTTCACTACCACAGACAAATTTCTAGTCCTGCTAGAAAAACTCCACAGAAAGAAGGGGAAGGAAAGTCAGAGCTGATGCTCCTGCCCCAGTTTGTGAATATTCCTGTTCAAGGACCTGTGTCCAGCAGGTTTCCCCTCCCCATTTTCCTTGCCATCAGTGGAAGGATGCGTGAGCTGAATCTTCAGGGTGAATCAGGCCAGTGCAGATGAATAATGCAGCGCTCAGAGCTCACGCAGTCGTCTCTACACAGCACTTCTTTACCTACATGCTATTTTTACACTAACCCTTACAGTACACACACTGTAATCTTCAGTGAAATCAAAGCAGGTAAATTATGCCAACTGCACTTGGCTGTACGAGGAGCTGAAGTGCATGAGCAACAGCATTAGGACCACAAAATTTCCGCTATCCTATGCTCAGGTCATTGGGGAGAAGGAATGAGATACACAAAGGAAGCTGAGCATAAGGCAGAGTCAGGACGTCCCACGTTTTTGTTATAGCTCCTACTGTGCATCTCTGGAAAACTTTAACCTCAGTACCACCAGAATTTGCCAGGTTATGATGCAGGAACAACGTGCATTTACCACGTAACATACTAAATGGTTAACATTTGTTAGCAACACATGCTAAAAGTTACTCAACATTTTAACTATAAAAAATATTTTGGTATACTGCATTAGCACTACTGTACTATAATTACATGTAATTCATATACAGTATATAAAACAGGTTCACAGGAAGCAGAATCTAAATGCTAGTCCTTGGTTTACCAAATTTATCACCTCTGATTCCTTCCTGTATTATTTCTAATTGCTATTATATTAAGAAATGAGAAGCTCCTCATTTCCTAAATAAATAAATAAATAAACGGCACCTGGTCATTCCTTTAGTAGCATACATTTTTTCCCCCAAATAAATAAATAAATAATAAATATATATATCTACATAACATTCTATGTGGCTGAAGTAACATACCACAGTGAAATTCACTTTTTCCTTCTCACGTCTCCATATTGTCAGCAAGCGTAGAAGTGCAGCAACTGGAATTCCCTTAGGTTTATGAAAAGAGTAGGTCAAGTGTCCAGTCTTTCTTCTCTCAGAATGCATCTCCCAAGTGTACCACCTTGATAACTACAAGTATAGATCAAGATCCCTTAAAACCTGCTCTGAAAACTTGCAGAAAACCAGCTGCCTTCCTTCCAGGCCTTCCCACTGCTCCTCAGTCATTTTGCAGGGGTTTAAACAGGCAGAAACTCAGTGCTCAGAGCCTCCAGACACAAATCAGTGCCACTGAGAGGCAAAGGGCTGTTTGCGAATCAAAACTCAGGACATGAATTCATCTTATTTTCAATTCAGTGGGAGCAGAATCCAGCCTTAAATAGATCTATTAAAACTCTTTCTCATCATAAATTCATCTTGAGTTGAAAAAAACCCAAAGCCATAAATTTGATGTTTACAGCTCTTGCTTGAAATTATGAACATATCTTAAAATAAAGAATACAGGCATGTTTCATGCATAATAAAATTAATATTGTTTAAACGCTAGATATGATGCACAATTACTGAAACACTGCAGCATAAACTCGACCAGTTGGACTGAGCAAAAATGGCTGTGTATAGTTAATGATATTACTGTACTTCACCAGACCAGCTTCAGGGTCTGTATAATTGTTTCTGTCAACCTATAAATTCTTGAGTAACAACAAATTATTGTGATTTTTCTTACTAAATAATTCATACATCACAAAGCATGTGTATAACCAGGCCCATGAATCACTAAGTGTATAACAATTCTATCTAATGGCATTTTTTCTTCTAAGAAGTAGATTTGACTTTGCAATAGTTGTAAGTTTATTCAGAAATTTCAAGTGTCCTTTAGAAGCAGTCTATTTCGAAATTTGCATTTTAAAATTGAAAGTTTCCTCAGACTTGTTGTCCAAAGGACTGCTTTGAATTACGTTTTACAGTTTTAACTCTATTAGGATTATTAATATCATCGCAAGTAATAAATTAGTTTTATAATGAACTAGTACAGGGCTCATAAACTGTGCTTAAAGTGATGCAATTGCTGTTAAAATCTAAGCCATACATATTCTGCCTTACCAAGCAAACAGCAACCATAATGCATCCAAACTGTCTTAAGTATAACACAAAGTACTCCATCATCTCAAATCTAGTGGCTTCCTCTCTATTTTCTAAATGCTGAATAAATGTATATTTGGCTTTTCTGCAAGACAACCGCCTCATTGCAAATGTTAATAATCTGGATGGGTTCTTGAACACAGACAAAAATCGTGACCTCTCACAGCGCTGCAGAAAGCTCTCATTATGTAGACTGCATTTCTTTCTAAGAACGTATTGCAGTGCATTTACTAGAACATTATGATGTATTAGCATAAATAATTAAGGTCAAACTACACTCATCTACGAGTAATAAATATTTTGTGATACATGAGCCTTCTTTATTTCGGCTGCGCTTATTCACTTACTAATTCACAAAGGTCAATAATTTACACTGAGTTTCCCAATCATTAATGCAAATTTTGGTGTTCCACTGCACACACGCTTTATTTAAAAGACTTAATTGCAAACACAGTAATACCATCTTATTCTTTTCTAGAAACCAAAAAATCTTTTAACTAAACTTGGAATGTATTAGCGATAATTACTATTTTACATTCCCCTTCCTGCAACTCCTAAATTGCCACTTTTTGTTGGCACATTTCAGCTGAATGAAGTAGCCCAAGAACGCGTAACACGTCATCCACTTCTGTAACTGTGTATTTCAGAATAATGCCAAGACAACTTACTTTTCTGTAGCAAAAATGATTAAGGAGTTACAGCAAAGCCAATTTAATTTAAATGGCTGAAGTAAATAATATATGAAGCAGAATCTCCTTTGTTTCTGGCAAAGTTGGTGTAAATCAGAAGCCTAAGGGCACTCAACTATTAAGAATACCTACGTTTCTTTCAAGAAAAACATACATCAGGGAAATCTACAATTATGGTTTGCAAAGAGATTTAGACAGCAAGGTTGTTTATATTGCTGCTAGCTTCTCAAAGGTGACTATTTAGTCAATTCAAACTTTTCTTCATTTTTCTTGCCTACAAAATGATTCCAATAAATCCTGTTCCATCAATTTTAAGTTGTCACAAACAATAAGGCCTGTGACAAAACGCAGTAATGCTTCTCTTTTGAATGCTGGAAGAACGAACTCTGGATTCCTGTTCTCCTTTTCCAGAACGTGTTAGTACTGGAAGGAATGTCAGCAGGTTTGAGAACACTTAAATCTCAACAGGATTAGGATGAGGCAAGCAATTTAAAACCTGACACATTTTGCTTACTCTCAGTCACATTCTAGACATCTTTCCTACCAAATCCATCCTTTCCCATCCAAAAACCACTCCATTCCTCTTATTCCACTGAAGCAGTTCTTGCTCAGTCTCATTTGCTCAGTCCATTTGTCAGAGAATGTCTCCTCCGCCCCATTTTCCTGCAGGCTCCAGAAGTACTAAAACCATTGCTCACCTTCCCTTCTCCAGCCTCTCAAGTCTCAGCAATTACACAAGAGTTGGGGAGGGGTGGGGGGGAGCCTCTCTGTTGACGAGCAATTCACCTGCCTTCCTGCTGCAATTAGAGCTGTTTTCAGTAAGGAAATGAGCTGGTTACTGCACTTTCACATAAAGCTCAGAAACAACCGATGGTTTCTCTCAAACAATTGACTCAAATTCAGGCTAAGTTTATTGCTGCATTTTTCAGGATTTTCAGCATTCACAGTGTACGTTTGAGAGTAAGGACAAATAGCCAAAAATAAAGAAAAAATATTCTATGCACTCCGGAGTTACAGCATTTCAGCCACAAAGTAAGTTGTGGAGGGATCCAACTGCTGCGTAACTCAAAGAAAGGCGGTGGCTCCAGGTTCCTGGAGAAGAGCACCGTGTAGTACTCCATGGAAAGGAGGGCGATGCAGAGGAAGGGACACAGTGACTTATGTTTGAGGCAATGTGAAGTACTAACCAGAAACAGCTGGGAACATCCATCTGTACTTCGGTGCAGATGTACCTAAGTCTACTATTCATCTACAATGGAAAAAAGCTAAGAACTTCAAGTTAAAATTGTGTCCACTGGAAGGTTATCAGGTAGTACAACTTCTAGCGATAAAAGCAGCGTTATTATTCATAAAAAATGGTATTCAAGTACCATGAGCTGCCTAGAATGTAAATTGCATTACTAGTCACAAGATGTTGTTGAAACCACCATGAGAACACCCACATCTTGACACAGTTTGGAGAAGCAGACAATAACAGAAAACTGTATTTCTTGGGGTACTATCATTAGCACTACACGGTCTCTAGTGAAACATTTGTCAAACATACAAAAAGGTATAAAAGTGAAATATAGTAATTAAGACCTGGGCTTTATCGATTGTGTGGCTTAAGTAATTTTTCACTACAAACATAAGATTTAATAAGTATAAGTAGTTAAAGATCCTGACTTGGCTGTAGTCATTAGCATGTAATTGAACTGGTAAAAAAGATCAGTTAAACCTATGTTGATTACCACCTTATCTTTGAAAGGCAATTAAGGACCTCAATCATTGCAACAAGATTTGATTGTGCAGCCTTTATTGGACATTGATCTTTCAGCAAAGCGCAGTTACATTTTCCATTAATTTACAGTAACACAGTTTAACTTGGATACCTGAGACCATTGACCTAGGTAAGATGTAATGCTAAGCACTCGTTTAGGCTAAGATGCCCCCAGTAGTCATTACTGTTTAAAAAGACTGCTACAAGAAGTAGCTACCTGATCCTCTGGGTTGCGAGTAAGGTTTCAGTTATCCCAAGCAGTTGTTAAGGGAGGTGAAACAAAGCTCTCTGCCTTTTTATGTCATCTCTCGCTCATTTAAACATCATCCTTGAATACAGCGTAGAGAGATAATTAAGGCACGAGTTACAAGATAAGCTGCACTTTGTTTCAAAGGAAACGGAGCAGATGAAATCCACAAAAAGTTAGAAGGGTCACTTGGTAACTCAATCATCTATACAAAAATTTGTCAACAGAAGCGTATGCTGCGTGCACAACATGCATAGTATAATGCATAGAAAAAGGAACTTGCTAAGTAAAACGACTACAAGTAAACTATTCTGGACCAGAGGAATTAAAGACCGGTTCCCTGTAAGTTTGCCTCTTGAAGCCATGGGGTTACAGGACAACCCCGAAGGACCTCATAGGCAAGAGAATTAGGTAGGTGTTACCCACACAAACAAATCCATCTCTGAACAATTAAACTGCTAGAAGCTCATCCTTAAAGCCCGCTTTAGAGACATCCTTCAGGTCAAACACTTGGACTTCCCTGCAACAGAAGAGCCTGTTCTCCTCAAACTGCACCATCTTGACAGCTCCAAGGCAAGAGCTTACAGCGATGAGGATTAGAAAGCCAAAAGAGCAAGGGTTCAGCTGAGCCATCACAGGACTACTGCACGCTCATCCTTGCTTACCATTCCCACATCCCCCAGAACCTTACAGAGATGTTTCAGACAAGATGCTATGAGCCTGCTTGGCCATCAACTTTCCATCCTGCATTCGGGCCAAAGCTAAGTAGCCACCATTTATAGCTAAGAGAATGAGATGAAGTATTTTACCTTTGTTTAAAGGCAAGGAAGGAGGTTGATACTCGTATTTGAGAATGGTTTCATTATGATTTAATAACTTCTGTTACCCCTTAAAAATGGCCTATTTTCCATTTTATGTACTGTAGCAGGTCGCATGCAAGCCTTAACGAAACAAATGAACAACTGTATTTGCACTCTGCCCTCAGACATCTTCCAGTTCATCCTTTAGCATGATCAGCTTCATAAGAGCAAGAGGTCTATTGATTTTCATGTAATACAAGAAATATTACATTTGCTTAATTGTTACACAGTGAGATCATTGAACAAGAAATCAAGTCTCTATTTAATACTGCAAGCAGCACAGAATTGCAGTAATCAATAGGGTAGTTTGTCAAAGATGTTCTCTAAGGAGACTTGCCCATCACCGTATGGACAAGGAGTCACGTTGCCTGCATTTATCGAAAAACAGGTAAGCAAAGTCAGCAGTACACATTATCAGAAATCAAACAAGCTGCAGTGAGTGGAGGTGCAACTCCAATGAAGAGCTGTATTTATAGTCTGGTAATTAAAAACCATTTTATCAATCTCGCGTTGAGACTAAACCTTTACAGCAAGATATTGACAAGATCCGCAGCAATGAATGAGCAGTATTTGACTTTAAACTTATGAGCTGCAGTTATTTAACTTTATCCAATACAGTGAAAATCAGTTCTAGAATAACACTAAGTCATTTTTATTATTAATGAGGCTTCTTATAATACTGTATCTTCATCTGTGAGACCCATTTAAATTGTATCAAGAGTATTGGCCAAAATTAAATATAATAGCGTAAACGTTTCTCTGATTAAAGCATTATTTAGTGTTGCTTTTAGAAAACTGTATTGCTTCATTAAGTGGGAAACAGTTCCATTATCTGGAATTAAGTAAAAAAAGTATTTAAATTACATTATACTGTAGCTTGATAATAATTTTTTTAGGAATAGTGATTACCCTCCAAAAACAGTACCTACTCATTTTACATTTATCTTCCTACTTATGAAAATTGGAATAATCAACTTACATCACCAGACTTGGGATTGAGAACAGACAGCATTATTTGCTGGCATTAAAACTAAGCAACAGTAACACATCCCATACAGGTGTTTTTGTTGTTTGAGCTTATCATCTAATAATTCCATATTTTCCACTATCCAAATAATTCCCTAAAGCTTTTTCTTTCCCTAGGCTTCCAGCTAAGTTTACATCTTTCCATCATTGTATTTGCCTGCTCTCAACTACAGCTAAAGAAATCAATTGTTTCGGATGGTAATGAGGGTAGTATCCTTTTCATTCATATTATTTTAAAAGAAAATCAGCAAATTTTAAGTTAGTGTAGGGGACTAAATCTTTAGTCTTGTTACTTACCTATAAAGCAAACAAAAGACAAACAACATAATGAAGGTACTTGGAATTCAAATAAATTGTAAAAAAAAACAACCATAAAATGTATTTTAGATATTTTATTTAAATATCATTTGAGAAATGAGATACAAACAGCCATTTTTAACTTCTTGGGCATACTTTTCCAAAAAGCCTTCTGGGCAGTTGTGAAGAAGAAGTCAGTGCCATGGATTCATTCAAACATTCTTGCAAATATGACAATTAATGTATTACAAAACATCTAGTCAGTCTAAATCTGAGCAGCTTAGCGTTTTCAGAGACATTCTGAGAAGTCTGATAGTCACAGTTTCCTTGCCCACACACTACAATTCAGTCCTATATGTTGGCACACTTATCTTTTTTAAATTATCAGAAGCTTGTTCAACAGTTCTAGTCACCGACTTATATAAATTATAACACCCTTAGAAATATTAGTTCTTTTCCTGAGGCTTCTACTTTTTCAACTTTAATAACCTCTACAAAATAAACCTCTTATGACCAAAAAATTCCATGAAGCTTCCTGAGGACAACACGTTAAATAAAATACACAGCAAAAAAAAAAAAAAAGAGAATTGCCTTCAGTTCTCTTTTAGTCACAGGGAGTAGGCATTTGTAGCAGCAGTAACATGAAAACCCACCAAATGACAGGTACTTGAGGGCATGATTTCAGTACATTGCGCCTTCATCTTCTTTATTTAGAAAATAAATAGTAACTGGGCCATGACTCGTATGAACAGTCTCTGTGACACTGACAAAGAACCAGGAGCCAATTCCATATAGTAAAGTTGGGATGCCTAAGAAAAAACAAAAACACGTTACACACAAAGATAAGAAGCCAGGAAAATTAAACCTGCCTATTAACAGTAAGGAATAATGGTTCAGAAATGAAAATAGAGGAAAAACATTCGTATTAAGGTGCCTTAAGATTTTGCCTTTACTGAAATGCTTACAAGTAGGTATCAGTACATGCTATGCTTCTTGCCAATCAAACACACAAGAATCAGAAAGCAGCTGAAGAAGAGCAGCAGTGCACAAGAATTAATGCAAAAAGAAAATGGGATGAAAGAAGTGAAACATGATCATGTATACAGTTTGATTCCTGCTAATTTAAAAAATCCAGACACTCAAACATGAACTCTTGACATCCACTTAGTCGCTAACTCCCAATTTCACTGTGGATCGGGGCAGAAGTAGGAAGGAAAACAGGCAGCGACTTCATAGATCAACATGAAGCGGCTCTGGGGAAAAATGAGGTCAGTAGTCAAGACTACTGGCTCCAGCAAAACCAAAATGAGCAGAAAGGTGGATACGCAAAAAGTGCCATCATTTTTAGCACATTTTTAGCTGAATTATCCACCTACCACAGAGCAGACAGAAGAAGATAACTGGAGCTGGGTTTAGGCCCTGAATTCAGTAAGGGACAGAAACAATTTAAGGTGTTTAGTTACCTAAATGCTAAAGCTAGATTCTCAAAAGAGGGTGGTGAGTTGACTTTTTAGTCACACTTGCTAATTATTTAAACACGCACGGTAGCTGCAAGAGAGCAGATAAAAGGTCTGACTGCAGGGAGGGGAAGATAAAATCATATTAAAAGTTATTATTGAATAAAATCAATTTCCACGGTTACATTTTCTCACTAAGACTAGAAGGATCAGAGAATGAGGGCTAGCAGACCTTACAAGCAGTAGATCACTGAAGACTGTGAAGAACAGTTTACTTTTAAATGAAACATGAAAAGAAAAAACTGATGGAAAGTTAAGCGCTGGCAGCGCCAGCGGCATGAAGAACTATATCCGCTGGCTAGGTTTTGAAGAGTAACATTTCAAAGCATACCTACACCGACTTTTAGATTACCGTCGATGCAGCAGCTGTCCCTACCAGGGCTCGTCCTGCAGCAGCCCGTTAGGACCGACCCTGTCCGACCGCCGGGGCTCACCGGGCACCCCCTCAGGCCTGAACCGCTTCTCTTCAGCCGAGCTCAGGGCTCCACCCGCGGTCCCACAACGCGGCTTTTCGGGGCCGAGGCGACCGGCACCGACTGACCCGACCCGCTCCAGCCGGGCTGAAGGCGGCTCCGTTCCCCTTCTCCCCGCGCCGGCTCCCCCCGGGCCGCCTGAGGTGCGGGGCGGCTCCGCCACCGGGCCCCGTCCCGTTCCCCTCAGCCCCAGGGGGGCGCCCCGGCCCCGCTCCCTGCCCCTACCCCTCACGGG
>NW_024429113.1:0-31076 GCF_009769625.2 Cygnus olor
AGAACGACGTGGCCGGCACCGCGCGCTCCTTCGCCGCGCTCCCGCTGCCCGTGCTGGTGGCGGCCGAGGCGGCGCCCTACCCGCCGGTACCGCTGCCTCCCGGGGCGCGGGTGCTGCTTCTGCGCCCGGCTCCCGACCGTCCCCCCCGGGACTCGCGCCCCGAGCTCCACGTCCGCACCCGCCACGTGGCGCTGGTCCCCGACGGCGCCCGAGCCCACCCGGGCCTGCTGGAACGCATGCGGGCTGCGCTGGAGGCCGGGGACGCCCGGGTGGTGGCGGCGCCCGTGGGGACGGAGCCGCTGCGGTGCCTGGGGCTGCGCGTGGAGCTGCGCGAGTGGACGGCGCGCTACGGCCCCGGGGGGCCGGGGGGGGCCTGCGGGGCCGTGGAAGGGGCGGCCGTGCTGCTGCTGCGCACCCGCGACCTCTTCAACCTCTCCTTCCCCCTGGCTCGCCCGCTGCCCACCGCCCTCTTCGTGCAGGCGGCGCTGCGGGGCTGGGGGCTGCGGGTGCTCCCCGAAGCTTTCCCCGCCGCCCCGGCCCCCCCGGCTTCCCCCCACAACCGGTGGAAAGCCGAGAGCTTGGCGGGGGCCCGGCGGCGGCGGCTCCTGCGCGAGCTGGGCATCAAGCGGGAGGTGCTGGCGGACGGGCGGGAGCGTTGGTACGGCTGCGGCAAGGACACGGCGCGCTGCTTCGGCACCGTGCACGCCCGCACGCCCCAGTACCTCCTGGCAGGGCGCTGGACCCCGCCGTGCTGCCTGCGGGCGCTGCGCGAGACCGCCCGGCACGTGGCCGGGGCGCTGGAGGCCGCCGGCGTGCGGTACTGGTTGGAGGGGGGCTCGCTGCTGGGCGCCGTGCGCCTGCGGGACATCATCCCCTGGGACTACGACGTGGACCTGGGCATCTACCGGGAGGACGCCGGCAAGTGCCGGTGGCTGCGGGAGGCGGCGGCGGGAGGCGCGGTGGAGGACGCCGAGGGCTTCGTCTGGGAGAAGGCGGCCGAAGGGGACTTCTTCCGCGTGCACTACAGCCGCGCCAACCGGCTGCACGTCGACCTGTGGCCCTTCTACGCCCGCGCCGGGGTGATGACCAAGGACACGTGGCTGGGGCACCCGCAGGACGTGGAGTTCCCCGAGCGCTTCCTGCGCCCGCTGGTGCCGCTGCCCTTCGCCGGCTTCACCGCCATGGCGCCCAACAACGCCCGCGCCTTCCTCGAGCTCAAGTTCGGCCCGGGGGCCGTCGAGAACCCCGAGTACCCCAACCCCGCCGTGAAGCGCTTGGGGCAGGGGGGGTGAGGGGCCCGGACCCCCCCCCCCCCCCAATAAACCCTCGTGTGACACCCGCAGGGCTCCTTCGCACCCTTAAACCCCCCCCTTAAGGCAACCCCGGGGGCTTCTGGACATCCCTTTGGGGGGGGGGGGGCGCAGCCATCCCGGGGGGGGTCCTCTGGTACCACCCTACCTGTCCCCAGCCACCCCAGGGGCACCCCGTCCATCCTGGGGGGTCCCCAGGGCCCTCCCTGGTCACCCCAAGGGGTCCCCAGCGACTCCCAGGGGGTCTCCGTCCACCCTGGGGGTCCCCACATCACCCCCCCCCCCACACACACAGCCCAAGGGACCCTTGGGGGTCCTCAGCCGTCCCCCCCCCCCCCCCCCCCCAAGTCATCAGCCTGTGGGGACGGGGACACGAGCAGACGGGGGAGGGGGGATGGAGACGGGGGACAGCGGCATGGGGACAGCGGGACGGCGACACCGGGACCCCCCTGGGGACCCCAGCAGGGCGAGGGGCGTCCCCTCGTCGTGTCCCCCCCACACACACACACACGCGCGGGGGCTCCGGCACGTCACAGCCACGTTTATTCACGACACGACGACGGCGGGGGGGGGGGCTGGTCCCTTTTGGGGTGGGGGGGGGGGGGGGGGGGCACGGCGGCGGGGTGGGGGGGCCCCCTTCCCCGTTCCATTCGCACAGCGGGAAGCCCGCAGCCCCCCCCCCCCCCGCCCCCTCCCCCCGGCTCCGGCCGAGGAGGAGGAGGAGGAGGAGGAGGAGGAAGGCCAGAGGGGGGGCGGGGGGGGCGCTCACTCCAACGACTGCAGCATCAGGAGCTGCTTGAGCACCTTCGTCTGGCTCGTCTCCCGGATCTCGCCGGCCAGGAACATCTCGTCCACCACCGTGTAGACCTGCGGGCGGCGGGGCGTAAGGGGGGCGACCCCCAAACCCCCCCCCCCCCCCCCCCCAAATTTAGGGACAGGGGGGACAGGAGCTCCCCACGCCCGCCCCGCCCTCACCTTGTAGAAGTTGAAGACCAGATCGAGCTCGCAGACGTTGTGGAAATACTCGTTGAGGACCTGCGGGGAGGGAAGGAGCAGCGGGCAGGATCGGGCCGCCCCCGGGGGGGCTGCCGTAAGGCGGCGGGGGCGGGATGGGGCCCGCGGGCCCCCACCGACCTCCACGAAGTTGTGGATGGCTTCCAGATAGGCCAGGTTGTTGTCGGTGACGTCCACGCAGATGCAGAAGTAGAGCCCCGCGTAGCGCCGGTAGATGATCTTGAAGTTGCGGAACTACGGGGGAGGAAACGGGGAGGGGGAGAAAAAACAGGAGGAAGAGCGAAAAAAAAAAAAAAAAAAAATGAAAAGAAAATAAATAAAATAAAAGGGAACCGAATCGCAGGCCTCGGGTTCGGGGCTGGCGCCAGGCAGCTGTGGGGGAAGGATCTGAGGCCAAACCGGAGGGGTTTCGGGGGCGTTTACCTCCACGAAGTTGGTGTGCTTGGCGTCGCGCACGGTGACGACGGCGTGCACCTCCTCGATCAGCTTCTGCTTCTCGTCGTCGTCGAACTGCATGTACCACTTGGCCAGGCGGGTCTTCCCGGCCCGGTTCTGGATCAGGATGAAGCGGATCTGCCCCGGGGGGGGAGGGGGGGACAAAAAACACAGCACTGGGGGCGAGGGGGGACGGACGGGGAATCCTCCCCCCCCGTCAGCCTCTCTCGGGGGCTTTGCTTCCCCTTTCCGGGGTATTTTGAGGCCCCCCCCCCCCCCCCCACCTCTTTAGGGGAGCAGCCCTCAGGGTGCGCCTCCCCCCGCTGTGAGGACCCCACAGGGGCGCTCCGCAGCCGCCCAGCCCCACGGGGCACCCCAAAATCTCCCCCTCCCTATAGGGGCGCCCCCATGGCAGCCTGCTTCACGGATCCTACAGCGGGGTGCCCCACGGGGGCCCTGAAGGTCTCCCCATCCCCATAGGGAGCTTGCAACGGGGCACCCCAACATCCCCCCCCCCCCAAAAACCTCCCCCTATAGGGACACTACAAAGGGCCCCCCCCCCCAGTGACTCAGCCCCACAGGGCACCACAGTATCTCCCCTATAGGGACCCCGTAACGGGGTGACCCCTGGGGCACCCCGACGCCTCCAAAACCCCACAGGGAGCTTGCGATGGGGCACCCCAAAGCCCCTCCCCCCCCCACATAGGGGCACTACAAAGGGGACCCCCCCAAACGTCTCAGCCCCCTGGGGCACCCAAACATCTCCCCTATAGGGACCCTACGAGGACCCATGGAGCACATCTGCTTGGGGGGGGGACCCCTGGGTCACCGCAATGCCCCCCCCCCCAAAGCCCCCCCCATATGGGGGCTACAAAGGGGACCCCCCCCAACATCTCAGCCCCCTGGGGCACCCAAACATCTCCCCTATAGGGACCCTACAAGGACCCATGGGGCAAACCTGTTTGGGGGGGGACCCCTGGGGCACCCCAACGCCCCCCCCAAAACCTCCGCATAGGGGCACTACAAAGGGGACCCCCCCCAAACACCTCCCCTATAGGGACCCTATAATGATCGTATAAGGACCCACGGGGCAAACCTGCTTGGGGGGGGGGGCACCCCTGGGTCACCCCAACGCTCCCCCCCAAGGCCCCCCCCCATAGGGACACTACAAAGGGGACCCCCCCAGACCCCCGTAAGGACCCCATAGGGGAAGGCCCCCGCGCAGACCGCCCCATAGGGCCCCCCCCCCGGGTGCCGTGACCCTGTGGGAGCCCCAATGGGGGGGGCCCCGCCGCCCCCCACGGCCCCCCCCCGCTCCTCACCATGGCGCTGCCGTCCCTGCCAGGCCCCCCCCCCCTCGCAGCCCGGCCCCCCGCACCGGATATCCGCTGGGCGCGCGGGGCCCGCCGGGACGCGTAGTTCCGAGCCGAGCCCTGGACTACAACTCCCAGCACGCCCCGCGCGCCCCCCCCCTCACTCCCCCCCTCCCCCCCTTTTGCCTCGGGGACCGTGCCCGGCCGTAGAGGGCGGCGCAGTGCGCATGCGCACCTCAAAACCCCGCCCCCCTCCCTCCCTCCCTCCCTCCCTCCCCGCGCGCTCGCGCGCGCGCCGCCGCCTCGGCCCCGCCCCTCCCATCCCCGGGCGCGCGCGCGCGCCCCGCTCGGCCCCGCCCCCCCCCCCGCCGCCGCCGCCGCCGCCGCCGCCACCGCCGCCCGCGCATGCGCCGCCGCCGCCGCGCGCCCCCGCGCGCGCGCCGCTGCCCGCCGCCCCCCCGGCCGTGAGGGAGGGAGGAGGAGGAGGAGGAGGAGGAGGAGGAGGAGGGCAGGGGGAGGAAGGCGCCGCCGCCATTACAGGCCCAGCCCGCCCCGGCGGCCCCGCGGGGGGAGATGGCGCCGCCGCCGCCCGCCGCCGCCGCCGCCGCCGCCCCCGGCCCGGCCCCGCGCCGCCGCCGTCGCCACGGTAAGGAGCGGGCAGCGCCCCCCCCCCGCCCCCCCCCCCGCCGGGAAGGAACAATGGGGCCGGCCCCACCCCCGCCCAGGGGGTGGGGGAGGGGGCACCGGGACCCCCGCCCCGCCCCTCCCCCCGCCCCGCCCCTCCCCCCCCCGCACCGGGGGGGGGGGGGGGGGGGGGTCGGGGCCGCCCCCCCCCCCCCCCCCCAGCCGTGGGCAGGGCGAGGCCGTTGTGGGGGCGGGGGGGCACCGGAGGACCCCCCCCCCTCCTCCGTTAAGTGGGGAGGGGGAAAGGAGCCTTCAGCCCCCCCCTTTAAGGACACCCCCCCCTCCCTTTTTAGGACCCCCCCCCTTTAAAACCCCCCCTCTTTAAGGACCCCCCCCTCTTTAAGGACCCTCTCCTTTAAGGACCCCCCCCTTTAGGATCTCCCCCCTTTAGGACCCCCCCCCTTTAAGACCCCCCCTTTAAGACCCTCCCTTTGGGACCCCCCCTTTAGAACCCCCCCTTAGGGACCCCACCCCTTTTAAGGATCCTTTAAGCCCCCCCTATTTAAGCCCCCCCCACTTAACCCCCCCTCAGGATGCCCCCCATTAAGCCCCCCCCCCTCAAATTCCCCCCCCCCCGTTCCCTTTAAGACCTCCCCCAGCAAGGTGATGGCTTGGGGGGGGCCGGCTTTAAAGCCCCCCCAAAAAATATTTGGGGGGGGGCTACTCCCATCCTCCCCCCCCAGCAGCTGCCCTTTAGGTTAAGGGAGAGCCCCACCAGTTCCTGGGGGGGGGCAGAGGTGTCGTCCCCGTCCCCCCCCCCAGCAGGGGGGGGGGCAGCACCCGTTGCCCCTCCGGATTCGGGGCCGAACATTTTAGGGAAGGGGGCTCAAGGTGGGGGGGGGGGAGGCCCCCAGCCTCCTCTCGGCCTCCAGAGGAGGGCGGCCAGCGACACCCCCCCCACCCCCACCCCCCCAAAAAAAAAAAAAGCCTCCAGAGCTCCGTGCCCCCCCCCTTAACCCCCCCCTCAGCCCCCGAAGGCCGGCACCGGGCTCTCCGGCCTCCCTCCGGCCCATCCGGAGGCTCAGCCTCCGGCGGAGGCCCGGGGAGGACGCGGGGTTTGGGGCCCCGCCCCCCCCCGCCCCCCCGGGGGCCTCCTTCACGTCCCGGGGACGTCGCCACCCCCGGGGCTTCGGCCTCGGGGCCCCGAAAGCGCCCGCGGCCGGGCGAGGTCGCGTGGGCCTCCGGGAGGCTTCGGCCGGGCCCCGGATCCGGAGGCTACCGGGAGGCTCCCGGGAGGCTACTGGGAGGCTACTGGGAGGTTACTGGGAGGCTACCGGGAGGCTCCACGCCGCAGCGGGGCCGTCTCGGGGTCTCGCCCACGTGTTGCCGCTCGGCGCCCTCCCGGCACCGCTCTCCGGCTGCCTCCCAACCTCCGCGAGGCCGCGGCCTCCCCTGGTCTCGTCGTCGTCCCCCCCCCCCCCCCTCCAAGGCGGGACCCTCCCCAACGCCGCTCCTTTTCCTTTTATTTGCAGCGATTTCGGGTTTATTTCCCATTTTTCCCCCCGCCGTTTCCCGGCCCGCGGCCTCCTCCTCCCGCCCCCCCCCCCACGGCGGCCTCCCTCCGGAACGAGCCTCGGCGCCGGCCTGCGCCCTCCGAGGGTCCCGGGAGAGCACCGGGGGCACCGGGTCCCGAGGGAGCACCGGGGGGGGCGAGCGCAGGTGCTGCGGGCTGCGTGCCCGGCCCTAAACCTCGGCCCTAAACCGGGCCGGGAGCCTCCAACGGGAGGCCGGCCTCCGCCGGGAGCTCGGCCTCCGCAGGGCGACGCTTTCCTTTTGGGGGGATTTTAAGAGAACCGGGGGGGGGGGGGGGGTTAAATCCCTTTTTTCTGTTTTTTTTTTTTGTTTTTTTTTCCCCCTGTTTGGGGGGCATCTCATCCCCAGCCCCTCCGCCCCCGAGGCGCGGCGCGTGTCCCTGCGTGCGGCCGTCCTTGGGGTCGGGGTGAAGCCCCTGGTCCCATCCCCGGGGGCTGCTCCCCGACGCTTCGGGGGGCCGGGGGGGCTCCATCCCCTCACCCCCAGCCCATGCTCGGGGGGCACCGGAGGGTCCAGGAGGCCCCATCCTGGCGCTGCTTGCGGGTCCCATGAGGTTTTGGTGCTGTCCCTTTTTCTTTTTTTTTTGGCACCGCTTTTCCCCCCTTTTGCAGCAAAACCCCCCGCTTCCCTCGGGGCTGCGACCGGCTTTGACCGAACCGCGGCGTTTTGGCCCCGAATTCCATTTCTCCCCTTCCAGCCGGCGCCGCACGCTCGGCAGCTGTGAATTCCTGAAGGGCTCGCTGCCCTCGTGGGCACGCGGTGCTGCTCCTTCCCCTTCCCATGTTAAAAAAAAAAAAAAAACAATAAATAAATCTCAGCAAAGTCCCCGTTCCTGGGCAAGGCGTTAGGACGTGGCCAGGTGTCTCCTGGCTGGGTCCTGTGCGTCCTTGATTCCCAGGTCGGGATTTATCCCAGGTCAGGATTCATCCCGGGTTGGGATTCATCCCGGGTCGGGATTTATCCTGGGTCAGGATTTATCCTGGGTTGGGATTCATCCCGGGTCAGGATTCATCCCGGGTCAGGATTCATCCCGGCTCAGGATTTACCCCAGGTCAGGATTTACCCCGGGTCAAGATTTATCCAAAGTCAGGATCCATCCCGGGTCGGGATTCGTCCCGGGTCAGGATTTATCTCGGGTCAGGATCCATCATGGGTCGGGATTTACCCCGGGTCAGGATTTATCCCGGGTCGGGATCCATCCTGGGTCGGCATCCGTCCCGGGTTGGGATCCGTCCCAGGTTGGGATTCATCCTGGGTCGGGATTTATCCCGGGTCAGAATCCATCCCAGGTCAGGATCTATCCCGGGTCAGGATCCGTCCCGGGTCGGGATTTATCCCAGGTCAGGATCCGTCCCGGGCTGGGATTTGTCCCGGGTCGGGATCCATCCCAGGTCGGGATCCATCCCAGGTCAGGATCTATCCCGGGTCAGGATCCGTCCCGAGTCAGGATTTATCCCTGCTCCGTGCGGTGCTTTCGGCGAGGGACGGGAGCTGATGGAGTGCGAGGGTGCCCGCGGTGCTCCACGTAACTCGGACAAGAAAATTGGGATCGCTCCGTGTAACGCGGACCAGAAATCGGGGATTGCTCCATGTAACGCGGACCAGAAGATGGGGGTCGCTCCACGGAACGTGGACCAGAAAATTGGGATCGCTCCGTGTGACATGGACCAGAAATTCGGGACTGCTCCGTGTACCACGGACCGGACAATTGGGATCACCAGCGGGCGACCCGTGGCCACGGGGCCGAGGTTTTGGGCGACTGCCCGCCCCGAAGTCCCAAGATTCCCACGGAGGAAGCAGGCGGAGGCCCTAAGAACCCATGAACGGACCCGGCACCCGGGGAGAACCCGCTGCCAATCCACCCGGCTTCGCCCAATTAATTATCTTCCAGCCGGCACCGAGCTAATTGGTGTGGCCTAGGATCGGGGCGGGCAGCCTGGCGGGGCCGGGGCCGCGCTCACCCGTCCTTCCTTCTTCCCCTGACAGATCCCTGCCACTTTGACAGGGCTCGGCTCCCCCCGTGCTGACTCATCTGCCTGGGCTTGGACGTTGCCCTCGTTTATTTGGTCGGAAAACGAGGTTTGGTCGCCGGCACGGCGGGGTAGGGCCCGGAGCTGGAGGTAAGCGGGACGCTGCGGGGCGAGCGCTGCCCGCCGCGCCTCCTGCTCGCGTCCCGACCCTGTCCCCGACCTGGCTGCGCTTGACCTTCACCTTGCGCCTGGAGACCGCCGGTCCCCGAGGCTTCGGTGCCGGTCCCCGAGGCTTTGGCACGGTCCCGAGGGCGCGGGGCAGAGCTGGGGAGGGAGAAGCGAGCTTTAGGGGAAGGTTTTCCTTCTCCCGCTGCGCCGTCCCGCTGCGGATGCCCGCGGGGGTATTTGGGTGGCTCCTTGGAAGGGGTTGCAGCCTCGGGGGTATTTATTTTCGCTCTAACGTTACCGCGGACCCGGCTGCGCTCGTGTCGTGCCACGAGATGCCCCCGACCGCGTTGGCCGGCCCCGTTAACCGGCACGGGACCAACCCCATCCCAAGGCTGCCGCGCGATGAGCCCCGTTCCCTCCGCGTCCCCGCGCTGGACGAGAGCTTTGGGGTCTGCTGAGCAAGAGCAAAACCCCCTCCCTAAAACCCGGCTGTCACCCGCGGGATCGCAGCCGCCTCGGCAGCTTCGCCTGTCCCCTGGCCGAAAATCCCGGTCCGGCGTGGACGCGAGGTGCCGTTTAACCGCAGCCTGGCGCTTTTATTATTATTATTTTTTTTTTTATTTTCCCCTTTAGTCGGAGAGGTTTAATGACCCAGCTGGGGGAGAGAGTCCAGGCCACCTGGCCCCCGGCCAACTATTCCACCATTTAAGCTGGGAGATATTTCGCAGCCCTTAGATAAGGCGGCGGGGCCGGCCTCCCCCGAAATGCCTGAGATAAGCGCGGCCGGACCCCGGGACACCCGGCGGCGCTTCCCCGGGACACGGGGACCTCCCGCGGCCGCCGCCGGAGCCTCCGGGTCGGGTTCTCGGGGCTCCCCGCGGGCTCTGGTGGGGGGGGGGGTGAAGCAGCTCCAAGCGCGGTGCCCGAGCCCTGCTTGTGGCACCCGGTGGCTTGCGGACCCCGTGGCTGGGGATGTTTGCTCGTTGATGCCGGGAAAGCGGCTGCAGAGCTGCCCCTGGAAGGCTGCTGGGGTCGTCATTTTCCTTTTGGGGTCGTTATTTTCCCTTTGCGGTCGTTATTCGCCTTTTTTTTTTTTTATCGAAAATGAGAGCAACTGTCCCACCGCTGGGCCGTGAACCTGCTGCAGGACGGGGCTGGTCCCCTGGGGGACGTGGCGTGATCCCGGCGCGCTTCTAATTTAAAGCCTCAGCTGATTACGTTTAAAACATCTACCCCAAACCCTTCATTTTTTGTTTTGTTTTTTTTTTTAATGAAATGATCCCCCCAGCGGGCACTCGCACGGGACGGGCAGTTCCGTCCCCGCTCAGTGCTCAGGCACGTGGGAGGAAGGAACTCGGTGTCCTTGAGCCATTTGTGCCTTTTTTCCCCCCAATTTCCCACCGGGAACGCTGCTCCTGCCGATATTCCAGCCCCGTCACCTCTCCCTGCACAGAGCGCTCGGGGCCAGGCGCGTGTTCGTGTCCCGGGAGAACCGAAAACACAAAAACACGGAGGTAGCTCGTGTTGGAAAAACAAACAAAAAGCAGCACCAAAACCCCGAATATCGGTGCTGCCCTCGAGCTTCCCAAAATTCAGGGTGCTCGAACCCCAGCCTGGAGCTTCTCCCACGGCGGGCGAGGCGAGGGAAGCCGGCTGCTGCGACAGCTCCCAGCTTTCAGGTGTTTGAGGCTGGAAAATACCTTTTTTTTTTTTCTTTTTTTTTCCTTTTTTTTTTCTCCCATCCCTTTGGGTCGTGCTGCCAGCTTCCCCAGCTCGGCGGGGATTCGTGAGCCGTGCCGTCCTTTTTTCCTCCTTCCTCGTCCTCCCGCGTCACCTCTCCGCCCGGGCTTCGCGGGGAGGGTATTCCAGCGTAAATGAGTAACTCCTGACTCAGGCTTTTAGGGGAGAAAACGAAAGCGAGCTCCCGACGGGTTGGCCGCAGCCGGGGGGGGCCGGAGGAGGGAGCGGAGCCGAGCGGGGACCCCGGGACGCCGCGCTGTAAGGACGGAGAAGGGTTAGGAGGGCGTACGACGAGCCCTGCGTGGCTTCTGGACCCGAAGCTTTTGGGGGTTACGGGTGGGCTGTCCCCCTGTCCCGCCACCGGGGCGATCCGTCCGTCTGCTTCCCCGCCGCGGGCAGAAAACCCGGCGGCGACCCCGCTCCCCAAACCTCAATTCCCCCTTTTTATCACCAAAACGGAAAGCTTTGGAGCCGATCGGCGTGTGGGGGGGGGTGGGGCGGGGGGGGCGCTCAGGAGGGCGAGTGGCGCTTTCCACTTTTATAGAGCCTGCAGTGATTTATTGTTATTTTTTCCCAATTATCTGCGTCTGATCGGCACGAGTTTTGGGCGAGGAACCCCGATGGCGCTGCGTTTGGGCGTCTCGCCACCGGGGGCTTTTTGCCGCTGCGCGTGCGAAGGAACCCGAGCGGGACGAAGGCGGCGGCGGCGCTGGCGCTGGAGGAGGTGCCCGGCGAGCTGCCCTCGCTGGAGTTGCCTTTTGCTCCCTGAGCCCGTTCGTGGAAATGCTTTTGCAACCGGGCGCCGTGCCCGGCCCGCGCCGGGAGCAAACGGCACGCGTGGCGGCGGGGGCAGCGCGGGACCCTCCCTCACCGCGTCCCCTCGCCTCGCTCTCTTCGCTTGTCGGGGATCTGGAGCATGGAACCCACCGGATCCCTCCCGGAACTGATCCTCAGCTTTGCAGTTTGCGTTTTTTTTGTTTGTTTGTTTGTTTGTTTTTCAAAAAAAATCATCAGGAGGGCGGTGAGAGGGCCGGGTCGGGGACCGGGGCGCGGAGGTGCTTGCGGCGCGCCCTCCGCCTGCGAGCAGCCCATCTGCTGCACCGGATTAAAGCGTTTCGGCCCCAGATGCTTAAAGCTCAAATCACTCTTCCCAAAGATGCCGATGACCCATTTCGGGCACCCGCTGCGTGCGCGGGCACGTGTGAGAAAAGGGACGAGCGGGAGGAAACCCTCGCTGCCGGCAGGCTGGTTCTTGGGTTAACGTGGAAAACGTGGCGGTCCCTGCGTCAGCCTTTCTTCTCGGGGTCATTTTTAAACGTTTTGTGTTTTTAAAGGGGATAGTTTTGTTACCTGTTGGCAGGATTACGCCCAGAAGGATGTCGGGTTGGACAGCGCGCAGCTGCCGCCTCGAGGAACGATCCTAAATCGCGAACCCCCCCCCCCCCCGCAGTTTTGTCGTCCCTCTGCTGAACCTCCCCCTCCAGGACGGCCTCTCCTTTTGGGGCAAATCACAGATTAATCGTTAAGCGGAGAGCTTCCAGCTCGGGGCTGTCCGGCAGCCCGCTCCCCGCGTGTGAACGGCGTCGCGCGCCGCTCAGAACCCCGGCGGACGGGGAAGGATGAAAGGCTCCCCGGGGCTGCTCCTCGCCCCGTCCTGCCGTCTGGGGGAAGCGAAAGGGGACCGCCGACGCCTTTGTCACGGCTGTGGTTTTCCTTTGGCTTCGGTTAGCCGCGCGGCGCCACGGCCCGGGCCCCTCGGATGCCCGCGGCCCAACCGCTTCCTCAATTCACGACCGCAGAGGCCGACACGATTCCCACAGCCCGTCCAAAACCCTAAAATTGCCACGGTTTCTCTGCTCGGTGCTTTGTGAACCTGCCGAGCACGGGGGTGAGGGGGGGCTGAACCAGCGAAGCGACGTGCCGAGCCCGCCCCGCTGCAAACGCGGCGGCTCCGTGCCCCGGAGAGGATGGAGGAGAGCAGCAGCACCCTGAAACAGCACCGTGGGGCCGGGCACCCCTCTGCACCCGATTTCGTGCCCTGTCCTCAAACGGGGAAAAACGGCGAGGGTTGAGGAAAATGAGGGAGCAACAGCGGTGCTCCCCCAGGAGCTGCAGGAAGGCCGCGCGAGCGGCGCCCAGCCCCGGCCAGCCTCCCAGGGAGTAGCTGCATTCCTTAAAATTCAGCGATGAGTAATTATTCAAAATAATTAAGGGTTTGACAGCTGCTCGGCAGCATAGTTTACATTGCACCGGTGCTGCGGTTGTTCCGCCCTTTTACCTGCGAGAGGCTCGCCCCGAGGAGCGACACGCGCTGCGGGTGAATGGTGCTCCTGCAGGAAGCATCGTGCTCGGGGAAGAGCCGGAAAGGGCGGCCGCGCCGAGGGCAGGATCCTAAACCGCCCTAAATCCCCGCGTCTCACCCCAAATCCCCGCGTTTCGCCCCGATTCCTCACCTTCACCCTCCTCGCAGCCTCCAGAACCGTGCGAGCCGGTACCTCGGCTGCTGGGGGCGACCTCGCCGAGGGGTTCGACGAAGGGATCAGGCGTTGGGGTAGGTTTTTGGGAGCGTGCAGCGGCGTTTCGGGTTTGCAGCAGCCTTTGCGTGTTGTGTAACCCAGCCCGAGGAGAACAGAACTGGAAGAACTGCCTCGTCCGGCCACCCCAGCGGGCGCAGGAGAGCCCTGGCTCCCCGGCAGGGCTCCCGGTGTCATCTGCATTAATTCGCCTTTCCTGGAGCTGCAAAACCCTTTTTGCTCTCGTATTGTAAAACAAACGAGGCCAATTGCCGCGTTTTGAGGGCGCTAATTGGGATTGAGGGCGCTAATTGGGATCGAGGGTGCCAATTGGGAGCGCTCCTTCCTCCGAGGAAGACACTGCCGCCGCGGCTCCGAGCGCGCCCAGGGCTCCTCTGTAGGGCTTTAGCCGGATCCTTCTCCTTCTGCCTCTTCCTTTCTAAACTGCTCTGATCCTATTAGACCAAGCCGTGGGTGAGAGAGGTAATCCCGCCGGTGGAAGTGGGATCAGATAGTAAGCCGGTGCTGCACTTGATCGCTGTCGAAGAGCAAAGCCAAGCCAGGTCGTTTTGCTTCTCTCGCTTCATTTTTGGGGTTAAATCCCAAGAACGGGGCTCGACGGGGCGGTCGCGCGTCCTGGCGCCAGCGGCAGCGTTCGGTGGCGCGGGAGGAATCGGCTCTGCTGGGCGCTGACACTCCTTTCTCTTTCTCCTAGGGGTAAACGTCGGCCACCCGACGCCGGGGATCGGCGAGAACTGAGCCGCTGCCGGCGCGCGCAGTATGGGCCCGAGGGATTTCCTCGCCCCGGCGCCCCACCTGGCCTGAGAGCTGCCACCCCTCCGTCCGCTGAGCGCCGGAGCCGCGAACACTAATCCTCTCGGAAGCGGTGGGCTGGGACAGGATGTGCGGACGATGATGATGGCAAGAAAGCAAGATGTTCGCATTCCCACCTATAACATTAGCGTGGTGGGGTTGTCGGGGACGGAGAAGGAGAAGGGGCAGTGCGGCATTGGGAAATCCTGCCTTTGCAACCGCTTCGTCCGGCCCAGCGCCGACGAGTTTCACCTGGACCACACTTCGGTCCTCAGCACCAGTGACTTTGGGGGAAGGGTCGTCAATAACGACCACTTCCTCTACTGGGGGGAGGTCGTGCGCTCCCTGGAGGACTGCGCCGAGTGTAAAATGCACGTGGTGGAGCAGACGGAGTTTATCGACGACCAGACCTTTCAGCCTCACCGCAGCACGGCCCTGCAGCCCTACATCAAGCGGGCTGCGGCGACCAAGCTGGCGTCGGCTGAAAAGCTCATGTACTTTTGCACTGATCAGCTCGGGCTGGAGCAGGACTTTGAACAAAAACAGATGCCGGACGGAAAGCTGCTGGTCGATGGCTTTCTTCTTTGCATTGACGTTAGCAGGGGTATGAACAGGAACTTTGACGATCAGCTGAAATTCGTTTCGAACCTTTACAATCAGCTCGCGAAAACGAAAAAGCCCATCGTGGTGGTCCTGACGAAGTGTGACGAGGGCGTGGAGCGGTACATTAGGGATGCACATACTTTTGCCTTAAGCAAAAAGAACCTCCAGGTGGTGGAGACGTCGGCCAGATCCAACGTGAACATCGACCTGGCCTTCAACACCTTAGTGCAGCTAGTCGACAAAAGCCGGGGAAAGACAAAAATCATCCCCTACTTCGAAGCTTTGAAACAGCAAAGCCAGCAGATTGCTGCCGCTAAGGACAAGTACGAGTGGCTGGTGAGCCGTATCGTCAAGAACCACAACGAGACGTGGTCGAACGTCAGCCGCAAGATGCAGTCCTCGGCGGAGTACCAGGAGTACGTCTACCTGGAGGGAACGCAGAAGGCCAAGAAGCTCTTCCTACAGCACGTCCACCGCCTCAAGCAGGAGCACATCGAGCGCAGGAGGAAGATGTATCTCGCCAAGCTCCCTCAGGCGTTCGAGGCCCTCATCCCGGACCTGGACGAGATCGATCACCTGAGCTGCGTGAAGGTGGAGAAGCTCTTAGAGGCGAAGCCGGACTTTCTGAAGTGGTTTGTCGTCCTGGAGGAGACCCCCTGGGACGCCACGAGCCACATCGACAACATGGAGAACGAGCGCATCCCTTTCGACCTGATGGAGACCCAGCCCGCCGAGCAGCTTTATGAGGCTCACTTGGAGAAGCTGAGGAACGAGAGGAAAAGAGCGGAGATGAGGAGAGCTTTCAAAGAAAACCTGGAGACTTCCCCTTTCATCACGCCTGGGAAGCCCTGGGAGGAAGCCCGCAGTTTCATCATGAACGAGGATTTCTACATGTGGCTGGAGGAGTCTATCTACATGGATATCTACAGCAAGCACCAAAAACAGATCATCGAGAAGGCCAAGGAGGAGTTTCAGGAGCTGCTCCTGGAGTACTCGGAGCTGTTCTACGAGCTGGAGCTCGACGCCAAACCCAGCAAGGAGAAGATGGGCGTCATCCAGGACGTGCTGGGAGAAGAGCAGCGGTTCAAAGCCTTGCAGAAGCTGCAGGCCGAGCGGGACGCCCTGATCTTGAAGCACATCCATTTTGTCTACCACCCGACGAAGGAGACGTGCCCGAGCTGCCCGGATTGCATCGACTCCAAGATCGAGCACCTGGTCAGCTCCTGCTTCATCAGGCCGTCCGAGCGCAACCAGAAGAACTTGCTCTCGGACGCCAACATCGACAGGATTAACCTGGTGATCCTGGGCAAGGACGGGCTGGCGCGTGAGCTGGCCAACGAGATCCGGGCGCTGTGCACCAACGACGACAAGTACGTGATCGAGGGCAAGATGTACGAGCTGTCCCTGCGGCCAATCGAGGGCAACGTCCGGCTGCCCGTCAACGCCTTCCAGACGCCCACCTTCCAGCCCCACGGCTGCCTCTGCCTCTACAACTCCAAGGAGTCGCTCTCCTACGTCGTGGAAAGCATCGAGAAGAGCAGGGAGTCGACCATCGGCCGGAGGGAGAATCACTTGGCCCACCTTCCCCTGACCCTGATGCTGGTCAACAAGAGAGGGGACACGAGCGGCGAGACGCTCCACAGCCTGGTCCAGCAGGGCCAGCAGATCGCGAGCAAGCTGCAGTGCGTCTTCCTCGACCCCGCGTCCGCGGGCATCGCCTACGGCCGTAACATCAACGAGAAGCAGATCAGCCAGGTTCTGAAGGGGCTGCTGGACTCGAAGCGCAACCTCAACCTCGTCAGCTCCACGTCCAGCATCAAGGACCTGGCGGACGTGGACCTGCGGATCGTCATGTGCTTGATGTGCGGCGATCCCTTCGACGCCGACGACCTCCTCGCGCCCATCCTGCAGTCGCAGACGTACCGGCCCTCGCCGTGCGGCAGCAGCAGCTCCATCCTCCTCGAGCTGGCCGTCGGGCCGCACAGGCGGCGCCTGGAGCTCTCGCTGCTTTCCTACCACTCGTCGTTCAGCGTCAGGAAAAGCCGCCTCGTCCACGGGTACATCGTGTTCTACGCAGCGAAGCGCAAGGCGTCCTTGGCCATGCTCCGTGCCTTCCTGTGCGAGGTGCAGGACATCATCCCCGTGCAGCTCGTGGCGCTCACGGACGGCGCCGTCGACATCCTGGACAATGACCTGAGCAGGGAGCAGCTCACCGAGGGCGAGGAGATCGCCCAGGAGATCGACGGCAAGTTCACCGCCATACCCTGCAGCCAGCCGCAGCACAAGCTCGAGATCTTCCACTCGTTTTTCAAGGACGTGGTGGAGAAAAAAAACATCATCGAAGCCACCCACATGTACGACAACGTGGCCGAGGCGTGCAGCACGACGGAGGAAGTGTTCAACTCGCCTCGGGCGGGCTCGCCGCTCTGCAACTCCAACCTGCAGGACTCGGAGGAGGACATCGAGCCCCCGACCTACAGCCCCTTCAGGGAGGACACGGCTGTGCCCGCCCTGCCCAAAGACCACTCGAAGCTCTCCATGGAGCTGGAGGGGAACGACAGCTTGTCTTTCATCTCCGTCATGAGCACTTTTGAAAGCAAGCTGAACAACAAAGTACCTCCTCCTGTGAAACCAAAGCCCCCCGTGCATTTTGACATCACGAAGGGGGATCTGTCGTATTTGGAGCAGGGGCATCGGGACGGGCAGAGGAAGTCCGTGTCTTCCAGTAGCTGGCTGCCCACAGATGGCTTCGATCCCTCCGACTACGCCGAGCCGATGGACGCCGTGGTCAAGCCGAGGAACGAGGAGGAGAACATCTACTCCGTGCCCCACGACAGCACGCAGGGCAAGATCATCACCATCCGCAACATCAACAAGACCCAGTCGAACGGCAGCGGCAACGGCTCAGACAGCGAGATGGACACGAGCTCGCTGGAGCGGGGCCGCAAGGTGTCGGCCGTTAGCAAGCCCGTGCTGTATCGGACGCGCTGCACGAGGCTCGGCCGCTTTGCCAGCTACCGGACCAGCTTCAGCGTGGGCAGCGACGATGAGCTGGGGCCGATTCGGAAGAAGGAGGAAGACCAGAGCTCCCAAGGGTATAAGGGCGACAACGCCGTTATCCCCTACGAGTCGGCGGACGGGGAGGATCCCCGGCGGAGGAACATCCTGCGCAGCTTGAGGAGGACAACGAAGGTAAGGGGTGCTTCTTGCCCATGGGTCGCGAGCGAGGGCGGAAACCTTGCCGCCGTGCTGGTCTACGAGCTGAGGGCAGGATCGCTTTTTTCTGCTGGTTTTATTGGGCGGGAGCTCAGCTGCTGCTGGTGTGGGCTGCGAGAAGCTGCAGTCGTAGAATCCTAGAATATCCTGAGATGGAAGGGACCCACAAGGATCACTGAGTCCAACTCCTGGCACCACACTGGTGTACCCAAAAATTCAGAGCATGTAACTAAGGGCACAGGCCAAACAATTCTTAAACTTCGACAGGCTCAGTGCCGTGACTACATCTCTGGGGGAGCCTGTTCCATTTTAAAAATAAATAAATAAATGCTATTTTTCCTCTAAGAGTAACAACTGCTGGATTTAGAAGCAGTTGGCTGAATTATCACTTGAGTTCCACAGCCGAAGCTAAAGGCATTATCTTTGGAGTCAATGAAGTCTGCAGTCCTTAACGTTTTCGGTCACACCCAGACTGACCCCATCTCCGCCGCGCGCTTCCGAGAGGGTTCGCCCCGTGCTCAGAAGTTACGAGTGTCCCCTCTAACAAGTTTCAGGCTACAATTAGCTGCCGCTCGGCTGTGCCAAAACGTGCCCGTGTCTGCCTTGTAAAGCGTAGTGGGGTCAGCGTTACCTGCGTGGCATCGCGGAGCGAGGCAGGGCACGGGCGAGCCGCCTCCTGCCCTACGCTCAGAGCACGGGCAAATTATTGCAGCCTCTTCTCCAGCCGCCTTGTGCTGCCTTGGCTCTCCAAACCCAGCTGCCGACCCCCCTCTGCAGAGGCTGGCAGGCGTTGACAGCGGCGATGCTGGGGGACGGGGCAGCCCCCGGACTCCTCGCTCGAGGCTCACGGCTCGGAGCAGCGCCAGCACCCGCGGGCATCTCAGCAGAGCCGGAGCTCGGCCACGCGGTCCGCGGAAATCAAACCGTAAAGGAAGCCAGAGCCCAGGCTGTTGGGATGAGCCGCCTGTATTTCCATCTGCAGCACTCCTGGACGTCTTTTAAAAAGCAATTAAGAAGCGGTCGTGGCAGATAGTAAATGATCTGGCGGTGGCGCGTGCCTGCTCTGCTCAGGGATCCTCTGGTGACAGCGTAACTCCAGCTCGATGTGACATAATTACGCTGCTGTCCGTAAGCCTTCCAGCTAAGGCTTTTTCTCCCTTTTTCAGACAGAAACCTCTCCGTCCCGGAGAGGGAAACCCGGTGCTGCTTGGCTCTCCGGCAGGAAAGCCTAAAATCTCCGTCCCACCAGCGCTGCCAGCTGGGCTTCTCCGCTGGGGGCAACCTCGGGCGTAACCAGGGTTTGTGGGTGGTTTTTACAGGGGATTTAGGGGTTCTTTGTGGCTTTTTAAGCCATTTTGGTCCTGGTGCTCACCCCCCGGGTGAAGGTGACCCCGACACCGTCAGCTGGAGCTGTCCTTTATGGGCTCCGTTGGCAGCGGGGTGGAAAACACGAGGTTTATCTCCGCGGCTCCTTATCAGCCCCGGCGCGTTTGGCCAGCCCGACCCAGGCATTTCGTGACTCTGCAGAAAAACAGGGAATTTCGGGGGGAACAGGAGGCGCAGCCCAAAACACAGGACAGGAGCGACCCCCAGGGCGGCTTTTTGCTGGAAAAATGCCCAGTTTCAGGTCCCAGCTGCCAGCACCAGTTTAAAGCTGCACATTTGAAGCTTTTCAGCCCAAACTCCCCCTTTTTAACTCCCGTTCCCGCGAAGAAAATATTTGCATCAATGACAGAGGCAAAGCCGGAGGAGGAACCGAGCTAAATATCTCCTTTCTGGGGGGTTCCGAAGGCAAAATGCCCCAAATTTGGGTATTTTTGGCAGTCCGGAGCTCCAGAAAAAGCAAAACCCCGTGCTCGGCCGCCTGGACCCAGCAGAGGGAGCAGCGGGAGCTGCCGGCGGAGCCCGCTGCAAAAGCAATTAAGGAAATTAAAAGGCATTATTAATTTCCATTGGAAACGAAGGGCGAGCAGCTCTTAAATTGTCACCAAACAGGAAAAAGCAAAGGAGCAAAGGAGCTTCCGAAGGCGCTGCCGTGCCCAGGTTTGGGGGCCCCTGAATGCCCCCCCGAGCAGTAATTTGGGTTTTATTCCACCCCCCGCTGTTTTGGTGACTCTGAAAATTTCATATTTTTTGGTTTTTGACTTGGTCAGCCTGCACAGCGCCATCCAGGGCAGGGGCAGAAATGCTTTTTTTTTGCAGCAAACACTGGCATTTTGGCTAAAACAGACAAAATCTGTGAGAAACGAGAGCGGCGGTGGCAGCGCTTGAACCCCGTACCCCTAACAAGGCGCTTCAAACCTCCCCAAAATCCCTCCGTTTTGCCACAAATACCCTGTGTAAGATTCTCTGGCGGGAGACGCAGCTGTGCCCACAGCAAATTGCACCTAAATCCGCGGAATTTGACACAAAAGCCCAATTTAGGCGGATATTTGAGGTCCTTGGGCCTTCCAGAGCCATCGGTGCCCTCCGCGGGGCTGGGGAGCGGATGCTGCAGCTGACAGCAGTTCCCCCCAGTCTGTTTTTTTTTTAGTTTTCTTCTTCCCTCGATGACTCACTTGATAATTAACTTAATCAGCGGGCAGATTTCCTCTTTCCTTTCCCCCCCCTCTCCTTCGGGTCCGATGCGCCGCGGGACGCGCTGCGCACGCTGGGGGCAAGGCGGCCTCGAGGCTTGAAAGGTTTGGCGACAACGAGGCCGTGCTCAGCGTTTTACCCAATTTACCCCGTGGTTTAACCAATTCTCGGGGTTTGGTGGCGTTTCCTTGTGGCTGGCCGCCGGCACACTGCCGTTTGGCCGCCGTTCGCTCCTCTGAGCGGAAAAGTCCCTCGCTCTGGCCGTGTCCTGCAGGAAACCCAAACCCCGCGGGGCTTGGTGGCACCAGGGGTGCTTTCGTCTTCAGCTCGCTGGCAGGACAAAGTGCAAAAAAAAACCCCACCAAACAGCCAAAATAGGAGATTTTTTAATCACAAATGCGCACCTGGTGGTGGTGATTTCTTCCCGAATCCCAGCTTTCGCTTTCCACCCTAAAACACCACGGCGCGGCCCTTCCCTGGCACCTGAAGCTCTGCAGGAACAAGTCCCCGAAATGATCATTTTTTTATAAATCTCTTTCTAACAAATCCTTGCCGTTTTGGTTAAAATCCTTACCGTGGTGGCCGGTACTGCTGCGCTTGGGCTGAAACAGCGCCAGGGTTTCTTTTGGGTCACAACGGCAGCAATTTGAGATCGGTCTGAGGATGCATTCCCTACGCCATCCCAGCATGTTGAACCAGCTTTCCATCCCCCTTTTTCTCCAGTTTCTCCCCTTTTCTGGTGATTCCCTTCTACGCCTCTCCCAGCAAATGCCCAAAGGGGTTTTCTAGCAAAAGACCGTGGCAAAACACGTATTTATAGGAAAACAGCATTTATTTTCCACCGAAGACAAACCCCAGGAGGTGCAGCATTAGGTGTGGGCGAGCATCACTCCAAAGGATGAGATTTTCAGCAAAAATATGCCCCGTTGCCCTTGGGGGGCAGCTCCGAGCTGGTTTGGGGAGGAAAACCCCAAAACATCGCCGCGGTTGGACCTGGGCGTTAATTCCCTGAAAGCTGATGGCAAATTTTGGAAAGGTCCCTGCAGGTTTGTTTGTTTTCCCCACGTGTCCTTTTACCGTTCTGCCACCTGTTTTGGGGAAAAATGAGGGATACTACTACTTGAGTAGTTAGTAACAGCAACCCACTCAAAGAAACATCGTTTTCATCGTGTAACAGTAATTCCCTTGGAGAGGTCATAGCAAGGATTTGCCGTGATAATTAGCAGTGCTTAATTGAAGGTGCAATCCCGGCTCTCTCCGCAGGACACTTTCTCTCTCCTCGCGGAGCTGCACGGGGCTGCGGCAGCAGATTTCTCATTTCTCGGGCCCGGCTTTGCTGCTTGTGAATAAACGGGAGGTTTTTTTTTTTTTTGGTGTTGACCCTAACCCCCGCTCCGCTCTCTCCTGCAGAAACCAAAGCCCAAGCCTCGGCCGTCCATCACGAAGGCGATGTGGGAAAGCAACTACTTCGGGGTGCCTCTGAGCAGCGTGGTAACTCCGGAGAAACCCATCCCCATCTTCATCGAGAGGTGCATCGAGTACATCGAGGCCACAGGTAGGAGCCTCCTGCGGGGCCTCCGCCGGGCTCTCAGCGGAAGGTTTTGTGCTCTGCAGCACGTCAGTGGCCTTTGGAAAGCTTTCTCCTGCCCTAAGGCTCAGGGTTTTGGGTTTTTTTGGAGAGATCTTACCCTCAGGAAGCAGGACGGGTGGCACGTCGTTCTCCTGCGTTTAGCAGGTGACTTCAGAGCTTGAAATATATTACATTTTCTACATATATTAAAAAAATCACCCAATTAAACGTCGTGGTTGGGGGGGGGGCTTCCGTTCCTTTTTTTTTTTTTGAAAAAAACAGAACCTTTGCCCCTTTTCCCTTTGAGCATTTGGCTGGCAGCACACGATTTTCGGCAGTATTTGGTTGTTTTCAGAATTAAGGATTTTTCATTTGGTGGCAGAGGACAAGTGCGCAGCAGAAAGAACTGGCTTTTGAACCACATCAGTTTGGTTTCCACATCAGCTCTCCCCGTGTTCCTGCTAGACACGGGTGAGCAAGCTGGCAGGCGTACTTTCACCAGCAGCACTTGGTTTTTTACCATTAACACCGGAATTACCGATGTTAAAAACCTTCCGAAAAGGTTTTTGGCACGCGCATCCGAAGCGTCCCCCTCCAAACCCTCTCCAGCTTCTGCATTTCTTTCTCTGTAATTCATCAGCTGAGGGTGGAAGGCTCTGCTCTGCCTCTTTCCTCCTCCTCTGGTGGAAATTCAGCGCTAGCTGTAAAAGCTGAGCCCCGGCACATCCCGACGTTGGCCGATGTTCCCGAATCCCCGTGCTGGGGGGCTCCTCTTGCCGGCGGCACGCGGCTGGAACCGCGCGGAGGAAAGCTCGGTGCCGGGCAGCCGGTGTAAAAACAGGATCTGAGAGGATAAACACGGAAGAGGATTGCAGGAAATAATCGAGTCTGCTTTTAAACAGCGGTGCTGCCCCACTGCTCTTGCCGGCGGCGGTGGCGGCGAATTTGCGGCGTGCTCTGGGAGCCGGCGCTGGGGCTGCCGCAGACCCAAAGCAGCAGAGAAAATGCCCCAAAAGCCCCCGACCTCGCGTCGGGGATGCCCTGCCAAGGGGTTTTTATCCATCAGCAGCCAATCTGCAAGCAAAGGGGCTGCCAGGGCCGGTCTTGGGGTGAAAGATGGAGATTTTGGCTCGCTTGGCCGACACCGAGCTTATTTTGAATTCCAGCAAGACAAACGGTGGCAGCTGCTGCTGGGGTTTTTCAGCACGACCAAACACTGAGCCTTTTGTGTCCAGCCCGGGGTTCGACGGTCCTCGAGGCTGGTCCATTAACCTCGTTTTCCTTCCCCGAGGAGGCAAATTGCTTTCTACGACAATGAGGGCGTCCGCTCCGTCTTTTTAGCAATCAGAAGCTTTGAAGCGGTGCGGCGCAGGAGCTGTACCTTGCATAAAGCCCCTGCACCCCAGCACCTGCAGTGCCCCTGGGCATCTGCCACAATCTCTTGCACGTTTCCCAAGGTGATATTCGCCACGTCCCCTGCTCGGGTTATGCTTTTGGCTTCAATTCCACTGCCAATGGGTTCAGGGAGGGCCCGCGGGCTGCAGGCGTCGGTGCAACCCTAGGCAAATCTTGTGCTTGCTGCAAAAGAGCGGCTGTCGGGGGTGAAATTAATGCACGGGTAAAAGGTGCGCGGAAACGGGTGCTGGAAGCCAGCTGGGACGTGATGGAGGAGGGGAAAGCCGGCAGGGTTTGTGCTGGGGCTGCCCCCAGAACGCGAGCTGGGACGTTGTCTCCCCAAAGTTGCCTGTTTCCACTTGTCCGTGTGCTGATTTTGGCTCTTTTTGCTCTCCAGGGCTGAGCACCGAAGGCATCTATCGCGTGAGCGGCAACAAGTCCGAGATGGAGAGCTTGCAGCGGCAGTTTGACCAGGGTAACGTCCGTGCCCTAAACCAGGGATCTGGATGTGGTGGGGCTGGCCCTGTGCAGTAAAAACAGATGAAAACCCATTTTATCATGCGTGGACCGCAGCCATATTAAACCACGGTGATTTTTACAACCCAGACAAACCTGACGGGTCTGACCCGGCGATGCTTCTTTACCCTGGTGTTTGCAGCGCTGGGTTAGGTTCCAATAACCAGGTCTGGGCACCAGGAGTTTCCATAGACCACGTTTTTTCTGGGTCTTGCTTCCCAGAAGAATGGTTTTACCATTTTCCCTGTGTGCTCTCCTTCAGCACCCAGTGGCTCAGCTGTTGGGGATCAGAAGAGGTTCATTATTTATTAAATGAACCAAACCGGTGGAAATTGGAGCTGTCCTGCGGTCAGGGCAGGCTGCAGGGCTGGGGTCAGTTCCTCCATGGAGGAAGTTCAGGGCTTTAAGCGACGTAAAGCGACAAAATTCCATCTCGGGGAATTCCTCAAATAAAACCAGCATCCCCCCGGATCGCGCTGCCCACCCTAAACCCCCTCCGTGCTTCAGGTCCCTCTCCACTCTTGGGGTGTAACCGTGCAGCCCCTTTCCTTGCAGATCACAGCCTGGACCTGGCAGAGAAGGATTTCACCGTGAACACTGTGGCCGGGGCCATGAAGAGTTTCTTCTCGGAGCTGCCCGACCCCCTGGTCCCGTACAACATGCAGATCGAGCTGGTGGAGGCCCACAGTGAGTAGCACCGGGGCTGGACCCTACTGTTCATCCTTCCAGCACGGCAGGACCCCAGATTCCTCCTGAGCACCATCGGAGGAACGTTTTGTGCCCCGAAACGTGCTGGTGCTTGGCCCTCAATGCCTCTCGCTGCCATCACGTTCCCAGCACCGTCTGCCCAGGATTTTTATAAAACCTGGCAGAAAAAAACCCCAAACCACGAGGCACGGCCGGCGGTGGCGCGGGGGAAACGCGCTGAGCATCTGCGTGGTGGCGGAGGAGCCTTCGGGGTGGCTGCGCCACGCCGCCCAGCGGCGTCATTTTGATTTTAATTACTGCCTTTTGGCACGATAATTACTTTATCAGCGTACCTCATGGCGCTAATGAATGGTTCATTAGTGTCGCTTGTTACTATGGAGTGTTTCTAATGCCTGCTGGTGCTTTTTGAGCCAAATCCCCTCATTCAGAAGGGGTCTCGGGGGGCGAGCAGAGCTCGGGCAGCCCCCGCTGGCTGCCACCTCCGCGCCCTTCCCCGTTTTCCCTCCCTGCATCCGGCCCCTCTATCTCGACAGAAATCAACGACCGGGAGCAGAAGCTCCACGCGCTGAAGGAGGTGCTGAGGAAGTTTCCCAAGGAGAACTACGAGGTCTTCAAATACGTCATCGGGCACTTGAACAAGTACGTACCGGGGTTCTGAGGCGCGGGGGGGCTCGCTGCGGTGCCGAGCCAGGCCGGCGGTGGGAATGTCCCCGCGACGGTCTCGTTCCCCTCTCGCAGGGTCAGCCACAACCACCGGGTGAACCTGATGACGAGCGAGAACCTCTCCATCTGCTTCTGGCCCACGCTGATGAGACCCGACTTCAGCACCATGGACGCCCTGACGGCCACCCGCACCTACCAGACAATCATCGAACTCTTCATCCAGCAGTGCCCCTTCTTTTTCTACAACCGGCCCATCCTCGACACCCCCAGTGCCGCCCCCGGCTCTCCATCCGCCGCCCCCACCGGCGCCCCCTTCCTCCCCGCCGCGCCGGGCACGGCCCAGCCTTCTCCCCCCCAGACCCCTCCGCCGTCACCGCAGTCGCCCGTCCAGCCTCTCCTCCCGGCCCCGCTCCACGCGGAGCAGCACTCGCTGTGAGCCGGAGAGAGAGATGGAGGGGGGGGGGGAAAGAAAACAAAAAAAAAAAAAAAGAAAAAAAAAAAACAACAAAAAATCTCTCGGTCTGGTCTCAGGCGCCGCGTGGAGCCGGGCGGCGGGAGCTGGGCTTGTGCTCGCCCTCTCCTGACCCGCCGCAGACTTGGGAGCGCGCCGGGGCGCCCGGACTGGCCCTGGGAGGATTTTTCCCACCTTTCATTGCAGTCAGGGGGCGAGGAGAGGGTGGGGGCTGAGCCCCGGCTTTGGGCTCGGCTGCGGACGTGAGCGGAAAGCCGCCGGGGCTCAGCGCCGCCAAGCCCCTCGTGTCCCGTGGGCTGCGGCCGCGGCGCAAACAATGGGGCCCGAAGCGCGGCCAGCGCGACCTGGGGCTCAGCTGGCGTCGTCTGGTGCAGCCCGAGGCTCTCCTGATGTGGTCCAGCATGGTCCAAAACCCATCCAGCGTGGTCCAGCGTGGTCAAGCACCTCTCCAGTGTGGTCCAGCACAGTCCGGGGCTCATCCTATGTGGCCCAGGGTTCATCTGATGTGGTCCAACGCTCATCGTACATGGTCCAGCACAGTCCAGGGTTCATCTGATGTGGTCTAGCACCCATCCAACGTGGTCCAGCACAGTCCGTGGCTCATCCTACGTGGCCCAGAACTCATCTGGTATGGTTCAGCACTCATCCTACATGGTCCAGCACAGTCCGGGGTTCATCTGATGTGGTCCAGCGCTCATTCAGCGTGGTCCAGCGCAGCCCAGGGTTCATCTGCCATGGCCCGACGCTCATCCAAAGTGGTCCAGCACAGCCCGAGGCTCCTCCACCACATCCAAGGCTCCTCCAGCGTGATGCAGTGTGGTCCAAGGCTCACCCAGTGCGGTCTGACGTGGCCCAAGGCTCACCCGATGTGGTCCAGTGCGGCCCGCGCTCTCCTGCTGTGGTTCAGCACAACCCAAGGCTTATCCAACGTGGCCTGGGCCTCATCCTGTGTGGTCCCGCGAGGCCCGAGGCTTGTCCGACACGGCTCAAGTTGGGCCAGTGCAGCCCCAAACCAACCGAGGCTCACACAAGATGGCCCAAAGCTCCCGTGAGGTGGCCCCAAAACTCACGTGAGGTGGCCCAAGGCTCATCCAGCATGGCCCAAACCATCTCAAGGCTCATCCAGCATGGCCCAAAGCTCGTCCAACATGGCCCAAGGCCCAGCCAACGTGGCCCAAACCACCTCAAGGCTCATCCAATGTGGCCCAAACCACCTCAAGGCTCATCCAACGTGGCCCAAGGCCCATCCAACGTGGCCCAAGGCCCATCCAGCGTGGCCCAAGACCCAGCCAACGTGGCCCAAACCACCTCGAGGCTCATCCAACGTGGCCCAAACAATCCCAAGGCTCATCGAGCACAGCCCAAGCCATTACCCAACGCATTCTGAACCACCCCAAGGCTCACACGAGGTGGCCCAGCGCTCCCCCAACACAACCCGAACCATCCCAAGGCTCACGCCAGGTGGCCCGAGGCTCACCCAACGCATTCCAAACCATTCCAAGGCTCGCCCACCCTGGCCCGACGCATCCCAGGACCCATCCTGCGCCCCGAGGCCCCTCCAGCAGCACCCAACCCTTGTCCGACCTCCCCGGGACCGACCCTAAATCGGGGCCGTTTCCCTCAAATCGCACCGCGAGCGAGCACCGGAGCAGGAAAACCTTCGAGGGCGCCCGGCCGCCCGCTCAACGCTGCCTTTTTGCCGGGAACGCCACATTTCTCCCCGTTTCCAGGAATTCTGGCATTAAGCACTTACCGGAGGGGAGCTGGGGGGACCCCAATCCGTTTTGTCTGGATTTGTGTTTTTTTTTGTTGTTGTTGTTTGTTTATTTTTTCCCCATTTTTTTTCTTTTCCTCCAGAAACGCCGGTGCTGATTTTTAAGGGGAGGCTGGGTGGGTTTCGTTTTGGGGAAGGAAACCCGGAATTTGGCTGCCGTGACCGCGGCGAGGATGCCCGAGCCTTCCCCTGCCACCGCCGTCGGCCTCCCCCAGTCCGGGGGCGGCTTTAAACTGGATTTTCATGGTACCACTGGGAGAGCACAGGGAAGGCTCCTCCCGCCCCTCCCGGGTCTCTTCGCACTTTAACGCCGCCGTTTCCCCAGGATTTCCCTCGTTTTCCCCCCAGGATTTCCCTCGCCGCTCGCAGGAACGCCCCCGATGCCCCCCCAGTGAGGAAAACAGCCGGACCCCCCCCCCCCCTTCCCCCCCCCCCCAAAAAAAAAACAGAACAAGTGGGGAGGCGCGGGCGGCTTCGTTACGGACCGCAAAAACCCTCAAAAGGGCTTTTTCCCCCCCACACCCCCGATTCTCCAGATTTTATATTCTCATGCTTTAAAACAAAAGTGTTGGTGTAAATAGCGGCCGCTGGGTTTTTGTTTTTTGTTTTGTTTTGTTTTTTGTTTTCTGATTTTTTTTTTTCTTTTTAAAAACTGGCAAAACACAAACGAAGCAAAACCCCAAGTCTCACCCAAGGGAGGTCTTGCGTCAGGGCCGGGCGGACGGAGGTGGCATTTTTTTTCCTGTTAAAAAGTGGGATTTTGGTGCCTTTTTGCTCAGCTGGAGGGGGCGGGGGGGGGCGGGGGGGGCGGGGGGGGGGTGTCAAATTTGTCACTTTTCAGTGCTGACAAACAGCTGGAAAAAAGGCAAAAATAGGCAAAATTAAAAAAAAAAACAACACACAACAAAACAACTCGGAGCCCCCGGAGCCAAGTCCTCGGGCACTTCGGGAGCCGTCTCCACGCGGCTTTGCTGCTGCTGCTCCCCTTTCCCTCCCCACACCCCAAAATGGGGCAAAACACTGCGTTTTTAACCATTTCCCCCCCTTCCCCGCTGTCCCCCGGGAGAGCTTCGGCCCCGGGGCTGGATCCTGCTCCCTCCTCATCCCCTGCGCCTGCTGCCGCCCTCACCCCGCGGCCCGGCCCAGGTTTGGGGCAGAACGCCCAGTTTTGGGGATTTTTTTTTTTTTTATTATTATTATTTTTTGTCCCGCTCCCTGTGTAATAGGTTTTCCTGTTAGGCTGAAATCCCCTTTTTTTTTTTGTAACCCCCCCCCCCCACGATAGGAACGTTGTATTTGAAATGTAGCTTTGAAGCAAGACGTAAGTTATTGTTTAAATAAAAACTTCCATTTTTTTTTTTTCCTCCGGTGTACATTAAAAAAAAAAAAAATCAGGACAAAAAAAAAAATCCACCCTCGGAATAAAAAAAAAATAAAAAATTCTTCGATCACTACGGGAATAAATTTCTCCAAAAAAGTTGGATTTTGGGCCACCCCTGGCTTATTTTTTTTCGTCCTTTTTGGGTGTTTTCCACTGGTGAATGAGCCAGGAGCCGCTCCTGCAGGGCCGTTCCCCAAACCGCGGGGTTTCGCAGGAAAAAAAGCGCCGGCTGCGTGTGAAGAGAAAAACGTAACGGTTCTTTCTTTGTATTTTAGGGCCTAACAAACTCCATCCCGTAGTTCTTGGTGATAGACTTTGCCTTTTATGCTTCTTTTAAGGACGTTTTTAACAATTTGTGGTATTTTCCAGGGCCGATGCGATTAGTGCATGAAAATGTTTAACGCTCGGGGCCAGTCGAGCCCTTTTACTGCTGAATTTAAAGAGAAAAGAACAAAAAAAAAATCAAAAAAAAAAAAAAAAAAAAAAACAAGACATGGTGTATTTGCTGCGGCGTTCTCGTGCGGGGCGGTGGGCATGGCAAACTGGGACCAGTTCCCCGCCGGGCTTCACAAACTGGGAACCAGCAGCAAGCTGGGAGCTGAAGCAGTCGGGGTGGGTGCTTCCAATTTCCGCTGGGAAATTTGGGGCTGGGGGAGGTTTTTGAGCTTTTTCGGGGCCGGCAAAACCCTGGGAGCCCCCAAATGGCACCTGGTGGGGCCTCCCCGGCTCGGCTTTGCCCCACGGCACGCCCCAAATCGGGCTTTTATGGGCAAAAATTGTACAAAATCCAGCCGAGGCACCGGTGGGAGCAGCCGTGGCCCCGTCTGCTGTTGGCTTTTCCAGTTTTTCCCCCAATTTTTAACCCAACTGAGGCAAAATCGGGCAAATCGGTGCAGGGAGGGAAGCGGCGGCCGCCAGCGGGGTTTTCCCTCCCGCCGCAGGAAAATCCCATCCTGAGCCCCACAGTGCCTCCGCTCCAACCCCCCACCCCCCCCCCCACCCCCCCATGAGCAAATTGGGCCAAAACGGGGCTTTTTCACCAATTTTATTGCCCAGCCCAGCCCAGCAGGGTCAGGGCTGCAAAGAATTGAGTCCAAAAACGCCCGTTTCCAGTACGGCGCCCGACCCGCGTGCGAGTAAACCTCGGCGCGCCGCGACACCGGGGGCTTCCCCCCCCCACCTTTTTTTTTTTTTCTTCATTTTTTTTCCTTTTTTTTTAACACAAAACCCAACAGCGGAGCCACGCAGACGCAGGTTTTTTGGGGAGCGGGAGCTGCTTTGGGTGGATTCCACTTAAACCCCACACTTCTTGCAGCGGGGACGAGGGGCTGCGGGGGCACAACATCTCCCCCCCCAGCCGAGGAAATAAATCCAAAGCAACCAAAACGGGGCGTTTTGGCCCCAAACCAGGCCCCAGCGCGGCGTGGGAGCGGGGTGAGGCAAGCAATCCCAACCCGGGGGGGGGGGGGCGTTTAATCCATGCGGGTTTGGGGGGGAGATATTTCAGGGCTTCTGTGACATTTCGGGCTTCACGTGACATTTCGGGGCTTATGCGATATTTCGGGCTTTATGCGACGTTTCACCATTCCCGGCGATCTTTTGCATCGTTTTTGGCAGCGCTCTCCTTCCGCGGGGTTCCCCCGTTACTTCTCGGGGGGCCGTCGGTGCTCGGGGGGGGGCTCCTCGGGGACGATCTCGACCTCGAGGCGCCCGACGTAGAGGGAGAGGGCGCAGAGCCAGAGCAGGGCGAGCAGCGCGGCGGCGGCGGCGTTGGCGGCGGCCGTGGGGGCCGGCAGCATCATGGGGCGCCGCAGCAGCACCAGGTTCAGCAGGTACGAGCCCGCCCCGTAGGACACGCACAGGCCCCCCAGGATGAAAAACCCTAAAAACGGGACCGGGGGGGTGGGGGGGGGGAATAATTGGGTTAGAGCGACGCGTGCCCGGGGGGAGAGGAGGGGGGTGGAAACGAAGGAAATGGCCCAAACGTCCCCAAAATGGGTAAGGTGAGGGTTGGGGGGGGGGGGGGGGTTATGGGGTGATGCCCCCGCAAGCGGGATTTGGGGAGGTTTGGGAAGGGTTGGGGGAAGATTTGGGGGGTTGGGGGGAGGTTTCGGGGGGGGTTGGGGAGGTTTGGGGGGATTTGGGGAGGTTTGGGGGGTTTGGGGGAGGTTTGGGGGATTTGGGGGAAGATTTGGGGGGTTTGGGGGAGGTTTGGGGGGAGGTTTGGGGGATTTGGGGGAAGATTTGGGGGGTTTGGGGGAGGTTTGGGGGTTTGGGGGAGGTTTGGGGGTGGGGGTGATTCTGCGAGGGGGATTGGGCATGGGGGGGGGGTTGGGCCTTTAGGGGGGTGACCCTCAGGGGATGTCCCAAGGGGCGGGTGGTGGCCTTTAGGGGGTGACCCCTGGAGGGGGGTGGTGACCCTTGGGGGTGTCTTTTGGGGGGGGTGACCCTTGGGGGGGGGGATGACCCTTTCTGGGGGGAAACCCCTGGGGGAACTTTTAGGGCGGTGACCCCTGGGGGGAGGGGGGGAATACCCCAGGGGGTGGTGACCCCTGGGGGCAGGTGGCCTTTAGCAGGTGGTGGCCCTTGGGGGGGTCCTTTGGGGGGCGACCCCCGGGGGGGTTCCCGGGGGTGCTGTCCCTGGGGGAGGGTCCCTCGGGGGTCTCGGTGCCCCCCCCCCCCCGCGCCCACCGTAGGCGGCGTCGCGC